>NC_135414.1:26563792-26863792 GCF_051991245.1 Festucalex cinctus
TATGTGGTTGCTCAAAAAAACAACATATAGATTCTCGATCATAATTGTCAGAGTAATTTGCAAAAGTTTTTCAAAAACCTAAAATGATTTGGGCAATTATGATATTAGATTAATTGTGATAACAGACTAACAAAATATTATACACTACGTATAGCATACAGTATTTCAGGAGCCTGCTGAACAGTTTTCCTAGATTTGAAAGAAGACGATAATGTCACTTTGAACGTCTCAACTTCCAAATCCATCCAGCACAAGCCCAAGCGAGAGCGTCCAATGTGCATGCGAGCTTTAGAGAGATGGATGGACCTTGCGGAGGGACGACGAGGTAGCTGGTCACGCTTCAGGTGGGGTTGGACGAGCATCTCTGGAGGAGCAGCGCGTGGCAGGTGTCGCACACTCGCACCGGTTTGGGGGAGGCGGGCAGCGGAAGCTCGTTGTCCGAGCAGCCGTTGCAGAAGATCTCGCCGCAGTTCCGGCAGTGGTGCTGCACACACGCGACAACGATGCGGCAGACCGACGCGTGCGAAAGCTCCCGTCGGTGATCGCATGAGTCGGAGGCTCACCTTGCGTCTTGAGATGGAGAACTCCTTCTCACACAGCTTGCAGTGGCTGGCTTCCTTGTCTTTTAACCACACCTGCCCACCCTGCGACACACGTGGGAATCTTAATCCACGTCAGTGAAGCGACGCAACAGCGTATAATTTTACCTGAAGTGCTTTGTTGGCTTCTTTGATGTCCTCAATCTTCATTTTGGATCTGGATGTCAAAATGGTGAGGAAATTGTATTACAGTTAGAAAGCAAACTGATGACAAGCGCTACATATTTGTGGTTCAGTATTCAGACTTTATTTTTTTTTTATTTTTTTTTTAGCCTTACTATATACATGGTCGTTATAAAAAACAACAACAACGCCTTACTATAATGGTTGTTTAAAAAAAAAAAGCCTTACTATAGATAGTAATAAAAAAAAAAACCTAAAAAAAAAAAAAACGCCTTACTATAATGGTCGTTTAAAAAAAATTTTTTTTTTTACTATACATAGTAATAAAAAAAACGCCTTACTATAATGGTCGTTTAATAAATAAATACAAAAAAAATAAAGCCTTACTATACATGGTCGTTATAAAAAAACAAAAAACAAAAAAACGCCTTACTATAATGGTCGTTTAAAAAAAAAAAAGCCTTACTATACACGGTCATTACAAAAAAAAAAAGCCTTACTATACATAGTAATTAAAAATAAAAAACACCGCCTTACTATAATGGTCGTTTAAAAAAAAGCCTTACTATACATGGTCGTTTGAAAAAGAAAAAAAACAGCCGTACTATACATGGTCGTTAAAAAAAAAACCCAAAAAAACACACTTTACTATAATGGTCGTTTAAAAAAAAAAGCCTTACTATACATAGTAATTAAAAAAAAAACAAAAAAAAAACGCTTTACGATAATGGTCGTTTAAAAAAAAAAGCCTTACTATACATGGTCGTTAAAAAAAAATAAAAAAGCCTTACTATAGATAGTAATTAATAAAAAAAAAAAAAAAAACGCCTTACTATAATGGTCATTTAAAAAAAAAAAAGCCTTATTATACATGGTCGTTAAAAATTTAAAAAAAAAGCCTTACCATAGATAGTAATAAAAAAAAAACTATTAAAAAAAACGCCTTACTATAATGGTCGTAAAAAAAAAAAAAAAAGCCTTACTATACCTAGTAATAAAAAAAAAAAAAAAAACGCCTTACCATAATGGTCGTTTAAAAAAAAGCCTTACTATACATGGTCGTTTAAAAAAGAAAAAAAAAAAGCCTTACTATACATGGTCGTAAAAAAAAAAAAAAAAAAAAAAAAAAACACACTTTACTATAATGGTCGTTTAAAAAAAAAGCCTTACTATACATAGTAATTAAAAAAACAAACAAACAAAAAACGCTTTACTATAATGGTCGTTTAAAAAAAAAAGCCTTACTATACATGGTTGTTAAAAAAAAATAAAAAAAGCCTTACTATAGATAGTAATTAATAAAAACAAAAACAAAAAACGCCTTACTATAATGGTCGTTTAAAAAAAAAAAAGCCTTACTATACATGGTCGTTAAAAAAAAAAAAAAAAGCCTTACTATAGATAGTAATTAATAAAAAAAACAAAAAAAACGCCTTACTATAATGGTCGTTTAAAAAAAAAAATAGCCTTACTATACATGGTCGTTAACAAAATAAAAAAAAGCCTTACTATAGATAGTAATAAAAAAACAACAACAAAAAAAACACCTTACTATAATGGTCGTTTAAAAAAAAAAGAAGAAAAAGCCTTACTATACATGGTCGTTAAAAAAAAAAGCGCCTTACTATACATAGTAATTAAAAAAAAAACAACGCCTTACTATAATGGTCATTTAAAATTTAAAAAAAAAAGCCTTACTTTATGGTCGTTTAAAAAAAAAAAAAGTCTTACTATACATAGTAATAAAAAAAAAACGCCTTACTATAATGGTCGTTTAATAAATAAATAAATAAAAAATAAAGCCTTACTATACATGGTCGTTCTAAAAAAAAAAAAAAAAAAAAAAAAAAAAAAACGCCTTACTATAATGGTCGTTTAAAAAAAAAAAAGCCTGGTCGTTACAAAAAAAAAAATGCCTTACTATACATAGTAATTAAAAAAATAAAAAAGCCTTACTATAGATAGTAATAAAAAAAAAACCTAAAAAAAAAAAACGCCTTACTATAATGGTCGTAAAAAAAAAAAAAAAAAAAAGCCTTACTATACCTAGTACTAAAAAAAACAAAACGCCTTACTATAATGATCGTTTAAAAAAAAGCCTTACTATACATGGTCGTTAAAAAAACAAAACAAAACAACACACTTTACTATAACGGTCGTTGAAAAAAAAAAAGCCTTAATAGTAATTAAAAAAAAACAACAAAAAAAAAAAACGCTTTACTATAATGGTCGTTTAAAAAAAAAAAAAAGCCTTACTATACATGGTCGTTAAAAAAAAAAAAAAAAAAAAGCCTTACTATAGATAGTAATTAATAAAAAAATAATCAGCCTTACAGGTTTATTATTATTATTATTTTTAAAGGAATACAAAAACAACACACCTGACTCAGTGAATTTGAGATGGTCAATTGTCATTGCTGCACTGCTAATGTGAAGGATATGCGGTTTGTGTCAAATCTGCTGCCCCTGCCTTGCCTAATGGCAAACTATGTTTCTGATTACGTGTCGGCCTATAATAGATTCAAATAAAGATTGTATTTAATAATTTAACTACTGCCTAGTCATTTGTGTGACATGGGTTCATGAGTGATAGACAAATTAACCTCGGCAGAAAAAAAACAAACCTCAAATGTTGGCCTTGAGCTCAAACATATTAATTAAATAGTGCACATACTCGCTCAATTTTGAGCCAAGTTCCTCAAGAGCTTGTTCTTGATCTTCACAGATGCTCTTCAGCTGGAAGTTCTCGTCCTGGAGGCGATGGAACTCCTGGCAAATTTATATAAAATAAAAAAAACATGGTTTGCAATGCATTCAATTACACTCACTTCATTAAGTATACTAACGTGATTAGCAATATTATGTGCGAGACCTACGGCTGTGCTGCAGGAAATTATCTTATTCCAATTTCACCTAATTTGTCTGAAAATTCTTAAAACCTCCATGAGACTTTCTTCAATTGCTGCAAAGATATCGACTTTGAACATAAAGCTAAAACACAAATACACAGGCCCATATTTCCTTCCTTTGGTCCTTCCTCTGGTCTCCTGACAACTTCACGATTCTGGTGGAACTCTGAAGTATCCGGTGAAGGGTCTTGGATTTATAACACGTTTCAGGTGAATTAAAGAGCACAAAATCACACGCGCACAAAAAAAAAAAAAAAAAAAAAAAAAATGCTTCGGTTACCAGTAAATTTCAAACGTACGTGGCAATGACAATTTGAACTGATTTTTTTTTGGTTACCATCTTGAGGCCGTTGATCTGCAGCGCCTGCGTGCTGAGCTGCGCCACCGCTTCCCTCTCCCGGTGCAGATCGTTCTGCAGCGTTTGCCTCCACTCCCGCTCGATCTTCAGGTCCGTCTCCAGCTGTTGCCTGCCAAACGGCACGCCGCACGGACATCAGCGCAAAACATGAAGCAGACGGGGTTTTTTCCCGTGGCGTTTGCTGGGCTTACAGTTGCTTCTCTCTGTGGTCGATCTGCCGCTGCAGGCTGTCGGCCTTGTTGACGAAGTCCATCTTGAAGCGCCTGGTGCCCTCCTCGGCCGTGGTGCGGTGGCTCTCGGCCTCCTGTAATCTGCGCCATTACAACCAGCGACAAACTCAGGACCATGGAGAGGAAAAAAAAAAAAAAAAACTGGCGTAGGAGGTGGGGAGAGGACGATGGCAAAGGAGAAAAGAACCAGGATGCCTTCAACAGATGATGGAAGGGGAAAAACTTCAAACGCGCAACCAAGGCAGAATGAAATGTGGCGAGGATTGTGCGATCAACAAGTGAGCTTCCTACACAGACACTCCCAAGCACTTTCAAAACGTCACATTTTATTGATCAAGATGGTAAAAGACAGTGCTGTTATGGTAAGTTTCTATAAACATGGATTTAGTACATCCCAATCTATCACTACAGTCAATAAATAGCACGCCAAGCCCTGACATTATATAACATTCAGGGTCATCCGTTAAACATTTTAATTTTACAGTGGTGTAACCAGTGGCTATTTTGTATATGAGGGCAAGAGGAGAAGTGATCCACCTGATCCAGCAGATGGCGCTACAGCGGAAATGTGTCTTAAAGGCAGGGTCTTCCGTTTTCACTAAGGAAAATGCACTTTATAAATACAGGATGTATAGCCATTAATTCCTTCTCAATCGACACCTCTGGGCTTCTGTTAATGTGCGGTGGTGATTTTTCCTAAACCCCCACAAGCCTGCGGGAGTGACGTCATGCAGCCGACAAATTCGCCCGGCCCCGTCTGGCGATAGTGAGTGACACACCCCTTGCTCTTCGATTGGCTGGAGGGGTAAACAAATGTCTGTCCACAGAAACGTCCCACTGTTGACAAAACAAAACACGAAATGGCAAAATACAGGCTTTAGGAAAAAATCACCACCACACATTAACAGAAGCCCAGAGGTGTCGATTGAGAAGGAATCCATGGCTATACATCCTGTATTTATAAAGTGCATTTTCCTGAGTGAAAACGGAAGACCCTGCCTTTAACCTTTATGTGACTAAGTTTCCAACTCATTTTCTTTGTGTGTCTGACTGTAGCACAATGAGTATAATGGGATTACATCACTTTTTGTTGGTTGAAGGTGTGGGAACAAAAAATAGATCCCAATATGTAAAGATGAAAGAAACAAAATTGATTTATCAATTAATATAACAAGCAAAATGCTCACCGGATAGTCAACATGGTGCACGTCACAACAAACAAACTGAAATATTTTGGGAACACAACAAATCCTATGGACCTTTTCTATCCAGGGATTAATAAATAACAGAATTAAAATATACCTGTAGTTTCATTTAATAGTGTAAATACGGATCTTACAATTATTTGAAAAGTATTACGTAGTCAAACGGTAACAAAACAATAGCAAAGAAGAAAATCATCAATTCAAGACCAATAATCATTAAACATTTCTTTTCTTTTTTTTTTTTTTTTAAATGCACCATATATTTTTCTTCATGTGACTACAAGATAGCATTTTTTTGTTGATGGTTTAAATGTACACTACCAGGAATAATAATAACTCGAATTACACAATTAAAAAAAAAATTATATGTTCATATATGTAGCCTACCTATTGTAAGTGTTTGGTGCCCCACCATTTTGTGTTGTGTAAGTTTATTGCTCTGAGATGGGAGCTCTTCCGTATACATCAGAGCCTCAACTTTAATATCAGCGTCAATCGTCTTAAATTCAGCACGCTTGCCTGTTGACAATTTTGCTAACTTCCCTCTTTGCACCGACAGCTTCTCTCTAAGGTCTTCACGACATGCTACAATGACAAAAGGTGACGTGACGATAATGAGAGAAAAAATGACATCACAATCCTGATCATCACAAATGAATTTCCCCAAACTGCACAGTCCACAACAACATGTGGGAAAAGGAGTAAAATATTAAAGTCAATCTGGGTTAATTGATCCCGTCAGTTCCCGTGTGATAACGTTTGTGCTCAGAAGGAGATGTCCTTGACGAGCTTGTACTGGTGCTCGGTGTCTGTGCTGGCGCACTTGACAAACGACATGGCCAGAGTTCTGGTCTGGCTTAACAGATCTTTATCGCTGCGCGCAGGAAGAGGAACCAATTGCAAAGCAATGTGGGTAGAAAAAATAATCAATGGATGATTTCATGGCATAAAAGAGATAAACAGGCGGGAAGAAGGAAAAAGGAAAAAGAAGATCAGAAAGAAAAGGAAGGAAGAAAGGATGTCAATACATCAATATCGTAATTGGCGCCCCGTTACACTCAAGGACGTCATCAGTCAGGCAAAAAGTGACATTTTCATTGTGGTTCTTTTTTTTCACTGTATGAGCAATGCGAAGCAGGAAAATGAATACAATTACAGCACAGTTTGATGCCTGCACAATACATAAAGGCATTCATGAAAACTAGCAAAAATAAGCATGTCAGTGCAAAGGAACCATTCACAGAGAGGATGGAGCACATTTAAATAGATGGGTGGGTGACTTGGTTTTGGGGGAGGAGTTATGGGAGGTTCTCACTGGTGCAGTGAGGATGATTCGTCAGGAATCATCTTAGACAGGATGCATCAATAACTCAACTTGTCATGCGTGGAACCTTAACTACACATTGGTGGATATCTCCCAGGATAATGTTAAGATTACTAAGAATTCTCAATGAATATTAATCCAATTAGTATTTTATGTGTTCATAACAACTTTTGGTTGTTATGTTATGGTTGTTATGTTGCTTTTGGCCAGTTGATTTTCGGACAAGAAACACAGGCGAGCGACTGAGGGAGTGTATTCGCATGAGGCAAAACTTGTTAACTGACTCGCTATTTTACCATAAATATACTTAAAAGACGTAATATGGTTACAACAAACCTCTGCTGCTTTGGTGTCTGCCTCTATATGATTGGCGATGGTGTAACCGGGATCGAATGAAGGGTGTTTCCAGAGGGATGTCTATGTACGAATAAACGGCAGTGATTTACGGGAAAAATGTCACCGATGTGCTCTCTACATTTCGACGTCCGAAATGGGCCAGCAGCTGAAAATCCAGACCCACAATATGAGCGACTGCAGGTATGTTTATCGTCTGCTTTCTCAGCGTTAGCCTTGCTAGCTGCCTGCTACAACATGCTAGCTACTAAATATACAAATACATCATGATGAATTATAAATACACCAAAAATACCCTGAGGCCACTGCTGTTTTGATGTGAAAATTAATATGGAGTATCAGCGCTATAGAACCCTATGCCTACAAAAACATGCGATTTGATCAGTGTCACTCAGATGTGAGCGGTCACTGTGTCACCACGCCAAAGCAACGAGACAGAAGTAACCAAAGGTAAGCTTAAAATCTTCAAATGAAAATCATGACTTCAATGCATTTCGTATTTGTGAAAATTATCGACCACACCGGAGTGCCAGCAACGATCATACAATAAATCTGACCTTTCTACGAAAACTGGTTTATTTACGCCTACTTTTGAGGTCTCCACATGTCAACCACCGTTTACGCTGTTCCAAAGTGTGTTTGTCGATTGAACCATGTTGGAATTTCATGCCTGGGACGTCGCTCTCTTCCAAAATGGTGTGTACGCACGTCCTACTCTATTTTGTCCGACTCCTGCATAGCAATGAGGAAAATATGACGTCAATTGAGATCAACCCTATTGTTGCATTTTGTAGAACTGCACTGCATTAGAGTGAGAGCTGGTTTTAATCTATACTGACCTTATTTGACTACATAAATGAATGAGAATCAATATTTTCTATGACATACTATACTTTAAATTAGGGGTGTTAAAAAAAATCGATTCGGCGATATATCGCGATACTACATCGCGCGATTCTCGAATCGATTCAATAATCAGCAAAATCGATTTTTTTTTTTATTTTTTTTTTTTATTTTTTTTTTTTTTTTAGGATTCACACCTTGAGCATGGAAGAATGTTATATGAACGGCACATTAAGCCTTAATATTTTTATTTTAATGCTGTTCAAACATGAAACAGATTACAACCTCTATAAGACTGAAATTTCAGATAAATAAATAATACATTTTCATATAAATCTTACACTCTACAAGCTTACTGATTAGTATTTTCTAAATATGAATGAAAAAAAATCGCAACAATCGACTTATAAATTCGTATTGGGATTAATCGGTATCGAATCGTGACCATTCGTATCGGGATTAATCGGTATCGAATCGAATCGTGACCTGTGAATCGTGATACGAATCGAATCGTCAGGTACTAGGCAATTCACACCCCTACTTTAAATATACTCTCGCATAAGTGTGTAATGATTTTTTTTCTCATTCACAAAAATTCAACCACAGGTTAGTTATTTATTTAAGTTAGTTATTCAATAATTGTCCTCAAAATTCAGAACATTATTCTTTTTTTTTTTCTTTTTTTTTAATCATTTTGTTACATAAAGGCACCAGGCAACTAACAAAATTCTTCTCAACTCACTGTTTTCGCACATGACAAAGTTCATATAATTAATCATTAACTGGATATCTCCAGTCATAACTTTCAGTAGAGAGTAAAGAGATGACGAAACTGGAGATGCCATCGGGTTCTGCATCACTTTGAAGACAAGACTTAATTGTGCATCATGTTGCCATGACAATGAGTTTAATGGCGGGGAATGTTCTGTTGAAGGCTAATGACTGATTTCCTTGGGAGAAACCTTGACACTCGTGACTGGAGTGAACAACAAAATCATTTTCCTCTATTACTCCTCTGCAAGGTTGCAGTCAGGGGTTCCATCACTTCAGACTTTTTAAAGTAACACTAAATGTGATAAATGTAGTGTCATCAACTAATCGCCGATGATGTTGTTTATATTTTTGCACTACAGTAATATAAAAAAAATAAACAAAAATGTAACTACGGCACATCGGACTTGCATGACTTGAGGAGATCAAAGAGGAAAAATGATTTTCTTGTGCTTCTTTAGTTTGTGTTAGTCGACCGAGACATTCTGCGTTGCTCACCTCTGCTCCAGCTGCTTCATGGTGGCAGTGATCTGATTGGTCTTCTCCTCAAGACGACTGATCATGTTGTTCTTCTTCTTCATTTCGTCATCAGATGACTACAAGACGAGAATGTGGGGCTCAACAGCTGTTGGCTATTATCGATCATAATAACAAGCAGTGCGTGTTTGCGTTTACCTGCATCTTCTGGTACATCTCGACATTGATGGCTTTGACTTCATCCAGTTGATGTCTGAGACCGATCAATGTGTCCTGTTTGTAGATAACAGTTGCACAAATTAGTGAGGATTTATGTGGTGTATACTATAATGGACTTTTTGCCGGACATATTTTGCACCTGTTTTTCATGAATGTCTTTTTCGAGAAGTTTCATGGCCAGCTCCATTTCCTGCTTCATTGACACTTGGACCACCAACTCGTTCTCCACATCCTGATCACAAGGCATGCAATGTGCGCTGGTGTCGTCACACGTCACAAGACGGTGCATGTGTAAAACGGAGTTGCTGTCTCACCTGTCTGAGCTGACACTCCTCCTTCAGCTGTCTTTGCGCCTCGTTGTACATTTCATCCAAGCCTTGACGAGACTGCTTGTATGTGTCCCTCTCCACTGACATGTCACCTTGAGACACCTGCAGAAACAATTAACAAGAATTGTGTTGTGTTGTTTTGGTCAATAATGGAATGGAATTCCATTGCTGTTGTAATTTTGTGGTCTATTAACTACTTCTCAGGCATTAAAAGTCATAGGGGGATTGCATTGCAGTACATTTGAATAGTTGTGAAAAAACTTTAAAAAGGCAAAAGGTGAAACTCCTCCTGCACAGAGTAAATATTTTAAGATTTTTATTTTGTGATTTAAAAAATAATAATTTTATGATAATTGCACGCAAAATCCCAAAATTCACCAGCTCAAGAAATATGATTACATAATTAATCAAAAATGATTTTTATATAGAAGACTAAAAATGTATTTTGTCTTACTTATTTTTTAGGGATGCACGATAATGCTATTGCCCTGTGATTGGCTGGCAACCAGTTCAGGGTGTCCCTCGCCTGCTGCCCAAAGCCAGCTGAGATAGGCTCCAGCACCCCCCGCGAGGTCAAGAAAATGGCTGGATCGATAATGCTATTTTAATTTAGAAGTGCCGATGTCGATAACTGATAAGTAAGCCGATAATTGTTTGCAAAATTAACTTGAATACAAATATACTTTTGAGTCCTACTATAAGTCTAACAAATACAATGAATCATTGTTTGCTCCCAAAAATGTATAAATTTTTTTAGTTTTTTTTATGCTTTGATTCAGCCTCTCAACTGCAAAGAACGGTTGAAGAAATGGCAGTTATAACACAAACGGCCAGCAGGTGGCAGCAGAGTATGAGATCAACTCGAGCCATGTTGAAAAAAAAGCTCAATTACTCACAATTCTAAATAGATTTGTAAATTTTGTAAATAATTATTAAACTTAGTTATATTCTAATGCTAAGTGCCGCAAAACTGAAACAGATAGAAATATACTTTTTTTTTTCCTGATGAAAGAAGAGACTTTAATCTTTCTCTCGGTAGGTTCAATTTTTTTATAGCAATATTCTGTGGGCCTTGCAAAATCAGTGAAAATCCAGTAAAACAGCCGGGAGTGAAGGGGGTTGCTTCTGTGAAAATAGCTGGGAGTCAATTAGGTAAATGTGATCCAAATAAAAAGATCACTTGTGCAAAATAAAAAAAAAAAAAAAAAAATCTGCAGCAGATTCCGACAGTGAGGCCAACAATAATAATAATAAGCATATTGTGCAGCGCCAGTGTGTGTAAGTACCTCTAAATGTTGCTGTGCCTTGAGAAGACTGAGGCTGTTTTCACTCCGTAGTTGCTGGTTCTCTTCCTGCAGTTTGATGATGTTGTTTTTGGCTATAGCTAACTATACAAAATGTTGACAGAGACGGACAAAGTTAAGTGGGGTCTTTTTTATTTTCACAATTACCACCAACGATTTCCAAATCTCACCTCCTCTATGAGTTTCGAGTTGGACTTTTCCAGAGAGTCCACTCTGCCCTGAAGTCCATGAACTGTAGAACTGGACGCAACATTGCGTTAAAACAAAAGCATAATCTTCTTGAATATCTATAAAATTCCATACTTGAAGGTCAAAAGTAAAATCTTACTTCAGTTGCCGATTAAGCTCCTCTACGTAGTTTTTCTGATCCAAGATGGTTGCTATCTGGCTGTTTCTGTTGTCATGGAAACAAACATTCACATTGAAATGGTACTGTGTGGAAAAAAATGGAATAAACAATAAGGAAAACTCACCTTTCTTCGCTCCTGTAATCATCAATGTCATTCTTTAAGTACATGGAGAAATCAATCACCCCCACCTAAAAACAGATCAAACAAGATGATATGCAGCGAGTGACCTCTAGTGTTAGCAGAAAATAGTAAGCCCTTTTATAAATGTATACAGACAAGTTAGCAATGTGTGGAGAGGAGTGGGTGTGTGTCTGAGGTTGCGGTTACCTGAGAGTCCAGGTCTTCACCTTTGACACACAGGTTGGCGTCAATCACGTTCAGGCCGACCAGCAGGCCCACGATCACGGCGCCTTCCTCCTCCAGCATCAGCGCCGAATTCTCATAGAAATCACTGCACATGAATAAAAAAAAAAAAAGGCCTCTCATAAGCAGCCCAACTAATTCCGCCTTCACTCACATACGCTTTGGACAACCAATTGTAATATTTATTATGAAAACTATTACCTTAGTAAGTCTTTTCTGGTGATGAGAAGTCGCAGATAGTCGGCCAGCCGCTTCTGCATCAGGGCCAGTCGCAACCACGCTCTGGCCCGACCTAAAGGAGTCCTAGATGCAAAGAAAAGGTTACTTGATTATTTCATCAGACTTTATTCATTAAGTAAATGAAAATATATTTATTTTTTGGTTGAATTTCTCATCATGGGCTGAGTTTACTCCTTACTTGAGTCCCGGCAGATCTCGTACAGAGGCTGAGATCTCTCCTGCTTCCGGACACAGTTTTTCCACGAGCTCCAGAGGACCCCAAAGAGACTTGTTAAATCCCAGAAAGGACTTCTTCACTGGAAAATTTATTATGAGAGACAAGAAGACACTTTCAGACACACAGAATGTAATGGACGGAAGTTGCGACATGTACAGTACACGAAGCTGCAGTTATCTGACCTCGTAGCCCATGTTTGAGGCAGTGCTCCATGACAACGAAGAACTGCTGCAGAGGCGGGTAGTCCGAGTCCAGAGTTCTTCCAAAGCTCAGTGCTGACTCGATTAGGCCTTTAATACTCAACTTGGCCATGTTGAGCAGGTTGGCTCGCTCCATGGACATGGGATCCCGTAAAGCTGCCAGACACACATACACAAATGGCATCATTAAAATTTTTAGGCAACGACTTTTAGTGAAGTTAAGACAATTCAAATAGATCTAATCGGCATATTTCCCCTCCATTATCACCAGTGCAACATGTGATGCTTCAGTCTGTCAACTGTTATACCAGCAAAAGACAGCAGATGCTACAGCACCCAGATGTGAACAATTAATTTGCTGCACATTTGAGGATATGAGGTCATGTCAGCCATGATAAAAGGAGGGCAGGACATCCTCATAACCATGCGAGTTGTGTTGTGTAGAAAATGGTCACCTGGGTGATACACCCTGCATCTCATGATCACAATACAATATTTAATCTTTTATGAATTTCATGATTCTCTGCCCGACAGTTCAGTGGCATAGTTCTCCATACTCCAGAAACATACATGGTAGGTTAATTGAAAGATCTAAATTTAACATACAGTATGCGACCGTTCTATGTATCCTCCGACTGCCTGACAGCCAGTCTCGGTTGTACGAAGCTGAGCACAAAAACGTACGGATGGAGACACTCTACCTTGAGCGGTCCACTCGCCTGGCACGGATGCTCTGTTCTCCGACACTTTAGGCAGGACGTGAATGCTCCCTGAAATGGTTTCGGAGGCTTTCCTGGCGAACGCGAAGATGGGAGCCTGCCATCGTCCGTCTCCTCCTCCTCCACCCCCGCCTCCCCTCACGGTGGGGATACATTTCTCGCCGACGTTACATTTCTCCTCTTGTAACCTCAATATCCCGAACAAATGAGATTTGTCCTTGCTGCTGTCGGCCTCGGAAAGAGCCAGGTCGTGCTCGGCGGCCGATGCCATGTTTGGCTACGTCTCTGGACCTCAGCAACCGCTGGCCTGGCCCCGTACGCTCGGTGGCGGTGGGTTAGCTTGACGCTTAGATACCCAGAGACCTTTAATAACCGTAGTTTAGAAACAACAGCAATTGTATCAGGGAAACAATGGCAATAATGGCAGGTGCAGTACGAATTCACAATAAACGAGGAGGTGACGTGAGGCTCGCCGACCGTCGCTAGGCGTCGTTCGCTCGTCTACATGCTGAACGTCCGTAACACCGGCGGATGCATAAAACAGAGGTGCCGCTCCTCGGAGACGCTTTCATTTCCGTACATGGTGTCGCCGTGGAGATTATTTACAGCGAGCAGAAGTGAGCCGCAGTCGGCTTGTGATAGTGCCGCCAGTCTTGCGCCCTCTCTCCAGAGGGGCGGTGTCAACAACACACTCACGAGACACACAAAAGGAAACACTACGTCATTGCTGTCGCTCTGCCGCCCCCTGTAGGCTAGGCGCGAGAACTGCAAAAAAAAGCCAGTTGTCGCGAGAATGTACGAGGACGAAAAACAATGCTGTAATTATTACACATATTACGTAATTTCAGGGATAATAAAATAATTAATGGATTTAGAATACTATTTTAGCAATAATAATTTCATTTATTTTTATTTATTTGTAATGTTTTTTATTTTTTTTTATTTCAAGATTGGCTATTGACATTCACCCATCCATTTTCTTGACCGCTTATTCCTCACAAGGGTCGCGGGGGGTGCTGGCGCCTATCTCAGCTGGCTCTGGGCAGTAGGCGGGGGACACCCTGGACTGGTTGCCAGCCAATCGCAGTATTGACATTCAATACATTTAAAAAAAGTATTTTATTTTGTCCTGATTTTTCATAATACATTTCTGCTGCAGGGCAGCACGGTGGAGAAGGTTAATGGTTAAGCACATCCGCATCAACAGTTTGTGGTTCCTCCCACACTCCAAAATATGCACGCTATATTAAATTAAAACTAACATTTAAAGCAATGAATATCAATGTAGTGTAATGAATGTAGCAATTATGAAGCCACACAATTTCCAGCATGCTTGTAAAAATAGTTGTATATTGTCGTATTAGGTTAAAAGCTCTTTTATTTGCTTTGTCATAAGTGTGTCTATGGTATCTTTGAGGTGGAACACCAAAGGAAGAAAGGATGAAAGGAACATTTCAGACACAGTCAGTATGTGGTGTGACTCAACACCTATAGAAAGATTTTCTAGGATCTCCGTTTTCCAATGCCGCACAGAAAGAACGTGCAAAATTGATGATAAACACTGAGGCTGTGATAGTTATTGTGATGATTTCATTAGATTATACAGGTGTAGCTAACATGGTTGTGAATCTATAATGTGGGTCAATGAATAGACTGTATGAATTGAAGTAGTGTATATTGTTGTCAGGTAATAGTGAGAGCTCATTGCAGTGGCCGCTTACCTTGGCTGTACGCTAGCCGCTCCATACTCTCGCTGTGAGTGATGCCCCAGCGATGGAGGCTCTGAGGGGAATACATGGCCGGAGGGAGCCTGCTTGACCTGGTGCCTCGGTGCCAATGTGATACTGAGTCACGCCGATTCCAGAGTCTCCGAATGGCTCACAGTGGTGTGCTTGAGAAAAGAATGTGCAGATTTTATCAGCAGAATGTAAGACCAACATATTCGGAGGTGTGTGCTTAAGAACCTACATTGCAACATATCACAGCATTTCATCAAAAATGACATCAGATGTAAAACAATATTCTCTCGCAGACCTTCACTTATCACACAAGACCTTTTGGACTCATGAAAAATCTGTAAGATATTCCTTATCAAATCAAAGTTTACCTTGAAGCTGCAGCTTTGGCATCCATGAGCAGAATATGGAAGCTAACACCCTATTACATCCGTTACAACACAATCTATGACCGGAGGCAATAGTAAACAATGTATTGACCTTTTCCTCCTCATTTGAGTTTTTAACTGTGCACTAAGCGCTCTCTCCCTTCTCCCTCTCTCGCCCTAATAGCTTATGGCTGACCGCAGATCATATGACTGGTTTACTTCCAGATCCTTTTTCAATGTGTTAAGCAAAGAAAAACGTTCCTCATGACTCAATGTTGACTCCCTGTGGTCCTTTGGCTACTTCTGCTTCTTACCGTCTAAAATCCTCCTGCTTGTTTTGGGCTGGATTTTTTTTTTTTTTTTTTTAACTTCTTTTTGTCATGTAGGTAATATAAGAGTCAAAATGTGAGCTGAGCAGTTTAGTGTGTGTATTGTCTTGACAAATTGTCAATCTTCTTGTCAACAGACAGTATATCAAAGAAAAAAATAGTACGTACGAAAGACTATTGTATGTTTGGGCATTTATGTTACAGTTAGTTCATATTATACAGCAGTTTCTGCCACAGTAGGCCAAATAGGAAGACAAGTGCACTGATAACCAAAGAGCAAAGAACTAGCACTTACTGCGACATAGCACGGTTGCTCAGCATAAAATGAGCAATACAACTGAGTAGTTATCAATTATGTATAGTAAAAAACAACAACAACAACATACAACTACTTCAACATCTAATTTGTAACAACAAAACCCAAGATTTGTTCTTGTACTCATATAATTACCACAAAACCAAGATGTGTTCTTGTGGACACATTTTTTTTTTTTTAAATAAGACAAATCATTACTTTGTTATTTATTTAATTTCTCAATTGATGGATGGTGCGGTGCGCCACGCCAGAGACCCAATCCTTTGCATACAAAGAATTTCCCATATTATGTTAAGTGTCTATCAGCAGTCTTCAAAGGGCGTATTATCTTTACATTATTGTAGTTCTCTTTAATGTGACATTGCCTGTACATTTGCCTAAGGTTTTATGGTGACAACATTTGGACCTGAAATTAATTACTTCACTTTACATCTGATTTAAGTGTGAGGAAAAAAACAAAACAAAACTGAACGTGAACCGCCCATTGGACAGTGTTCGACTTTGTAGATTCCACTGTATTTATTTTTGGTCAATACAGTAGTTGTCAAAAGCATTGTCATCTTCACCACCACCATTCTCCACCTCAAAGCTCATCTTCACCGAAACCCTCCTGAACCCTACATGTACAAGAATGTGCTAGTACCCATGAGCATGACACAGCCTTCAACAACACGTGGCTCAACCAGCCGATCAATACTGCTAACATTGCTCAGTGAAAGCTCTGTTCTCCAACAGGGACAGGAAGCTGTTTTTATAGCCTGCCTTTCTGCAGCACTGATGGGATGCAACTTAACTGTATGTTGTGGACAAATATTGAAAAAAAAAAAAAAAAACTGAAGGATAATGTGTATATTTGTATAAGCACAACTTGAACAGCTGTATTGACAGTACACATGCAAAAAATAGAGGCTACACTATGTATCATGCCATCATCCCATACAAAATATCACGTTACATTTATCTTACCTCAGCTCAGCAGTTATCTCTGTGTTCCACTCCTGCAATGTGGAAAATCTATCTATCTATCTATCTATCTAGTTGTTTTAGGGCAGTCCTTCCACGCTGTGGCAGAGACATCACGGACAGAATCCACAACCATCACCCCACACAGCACCCAATGAGAGAGGGGGGTGGGGTCAGTCAGGGAGGGATGCGACAGGATGCGAGAGGATGGAGGGAGGGAGACCACAAGATCCATCCACTCAAGGAGGCAAGGGGTGGATAGGTTTACTTTGCATGTGCTATAAATACATGAAGATGTGAATGAGTGCATAATGCATGTTGCTGAACGGTACTTGAGTAGTGCTGAATCCGATCCCCGACTGATTGGACAGAAAGGAAAATGCTTGTATGAATGACTTGCTGCTTGCAAAATGCCAAAATAAAGGATGCCGTACAGGGATGTTGTTTATATAATTTAGCTACAAATATATTTGAACTAGTGCTCACAGTGCAGTTGTACACCACAATTCATTACATAACGTTTCAGTCCCAACCATGTTACACGAAAACATTAAAGTACATATTTGATCATCAAAATAAAAAGTTTGCCACTACCTTTAGTCAGGAAATATAGTGACAACTCACTAATTATGAACTTGTTTACTTAATTAGCTGATGGCATTCGGAGGTATGATCCATTGATAAATGAATTGCTACCGCAAATCAATGTGGGGTTTCTGCAAAACAAACGCTAGATGGCAGACTTACTCTATTTGTCAACGCTGTACACTGGCAGTACTGCAGTATTGAAAAGTGGTGTAAAGCACACATTGGGGACTTGATACAACTCAAATTGCCGTATACGCGTTAGCGTTTGTTTGTTTTCTTTTGTTTTTTTTCCCCTTTATGTATTATGCCATTAAATGGAAGAGAAAAAAAGAAGATACAATTGCGTTCCAATGTGCAACTGTGACAAACATGATACAACATTTAAAACTGGGATGGCATAATCAAAGGCGAGTACTGTATTGAAATGTGGAGTGATTTGAATAGTTTCTAAAATTGTGACCACAAAAAGACTCCAAACGGGTGTGAAGAGTGCATGAAACAATTTACATGTGAAGGCCGAGGCCCAAGGTGACACATCAAACGCCGTTTTGTGGTGGAGGTACTCGCGGATGCTCCCCCTGTTTGGGACAAAACATACACGGAGGGCAGACGAGGACAACTTTTATCAGCTCTCATCATGAGGACGTGACGTGCACCTTCAGCTATAGCTACAAAATTACAATTATATGTGGTAAAAAAAACAAAACAAAAAAACACTTTTTTTCTGGTTTCCAAAGGCTTAAGACATCAATTAAGAGGCAATTAAGATTATATTGACAAGTGATTCTCAAAATGTGGCACACGGTCTTTCCTTTAGTGGTAGAATCACTGAATGGCCCCGAAGAACGGCAACAAATTATGCATTTCTGGTGGAAAGGTGTGGATGCTTACTGTATATTTCTGGTGTGTTTTTTTTGTTTGTTTTGTTTTTAAACTACTGGGATAGCATCTGGAAGAAAAATAACCTCACTCTTTAAATATGTGATATCTTGGGCTTGTATGTCCAATCATATGGGGCTGGTACTTTTCAAGGTGGAAATGTCATCAAAGGTTGTGACTTTTTAAAACGAAGAGATAAAATTAATTTTCACTTTATACATAAGTACATTTCAGAATATTTAAGTACTTATTTTACTTTCACTAAAGTAAAGGTTTCTACACAATACCTCTTGTTAAACACAAGGATATGTACGTAAGTATGGAGTGTCAGTACTTTTGACACTCGTGCAAGCTTTTGAAGTTTCACGTCAAAATGGCAACGTTGTCAATGCAATGCTCATTCACACAGATCTGCAAAAACAAAAACGACTGAAATCTCAGCCCTTAAAAGTCAATTTGGGGCCTTGATAGAACCAGATGTTTGCGCTAACGTGGGTAACCCAAGATCCCCCACCACACACAGACAAACACATATCTCTAGTGTGGGTGACATATTTATCTGTAAAGGGAAATGAGGAGGAAGAGCAGGGCAAGACACGCTTCCTAAAAACAGACACCCATTAGCTAGTGATAAATGCTCAGTGAATGTATGAATCTCAGTTCAGAACTACCGCAAATCAGATTATTAGTAGGTGCTAAAAGTGATGATGTGTTAGAAGACATCTTTAGTTATTTCTTACTTTCTGTACAAGTTTTTTTTATTTTTTTAAATTTAAATCAGATACGAGAAGAGGAGACATTTCCCAGCAGACTCATCATTTGCTATTTGTGTGTGTGCGTGCACTCGCACGTTGCTGCAGGGAATCTCTTTCTCACCCCAGTGAAAAGTGTCACCTCAGTGGGGGCTTTGACACCTGCTCTGGTGTAAAAAGGGGAGTTGGGAGGGGTGGAGGAGGACATGAAAAATCCAGGCTTCACACCTCAATGACAGTAGGAGATGATCCTTTCACTAACCTTCTAATACACACGCAAACACACCGTCTCGAGGGAAATAATGGCTACTTGGATTAACAATACTGAATGTTATTCCTTTTGAAGAGTTCAATATCAATGAGGTCACCCCAAAAGATTTCCTTTCCTTTCAGAATCAATATTTTTGATGCACACTAGAGAACAAAATACTCCCACAAATGTGTGCTGTTCATTTCTAATTATAACTATAGTGTGTCACATGACTATTTACTGTATTGTTAAGGTTACCAAATATGGATCAAAATTCAAATTATTTTTATTCTTCTAACAATTGTCAGCTCAACACTCAAATTGGAAATTTGGTTCATCTCTTGTAAACTAAATGTACTAAAATATATACAGTACCTTTGGCAATTGGCAAGCAAATAAATTTGACCTTTTGTGTGCCAACCCTACGTTGGGGAAACATTGTCTCAAATGCACTTAGACACTCAGCATTGTAGTGCAGCAAATATTTAATATTTTACTAAACCATTGCTTTTTGATATACTTGCTTTTTATGCATGCACATTTTAAATGAATATTTTCTGTAGGTACAGTATAGGAGTCAATGAAGTCTGAATTGTGAGCTCCCTCTTCTCATGCATCCTGTTCCTTTTTTGACAGTTACATGCTAAATAGACACCAGGACTCATTTGTACTATTTAAGGCTTCTGTGTCAAGTCCTGCTTCCTCCTGTGAATATCTTAATTGATCGACTTCAGGACGTTTATACGATTACAAATCCCCAAACTATGTTGCCTTCTTTCTCCTGTGTGGTCGCTGATTCCAAACCAAACGCCATCTAATCTGGCATTTCAATCACGCTATTTCAAGCCTGACTTGTTACAAACACAAGTTATTTTACGAAAGCACCAAAGAGAACGCGGCTTTTGTGTGTGTATTTGTCGGTCCTATGCTAAAGGGAAGTGTCTGTGCAAATCAAAGAGCAGGATGAGGTGACATGTACCTGCTGAAGTACTATCACCTCTTTTACAAGGATGTGACCCCCTACCTTGCACTAATGTGTGTGGAGGTCAAATAACTTACCAGGCTCTGCAGAAGAATTTCCCCGGGCCCTCACAGAAATCAGTTGGCGGAGGCCTGTCTAAGGTCGTAAAAGAACCAACAAGTTAATGTTTCCATCTGCTTCCTTATGAAAACATACACTCTCAGTGGCCACACCTGCATCTAGCCCCAGACAACCTCATGATGTGGCGACTTAGTATTTTAAAGTACTTGAGGATGTTTAATAACAAAAGAGCTGCTCACAATAAGGAATTGTGGGTATATAATGTAAAAAGTCTGTGGTCCAATAGATGGAAATACCAACCTGAGGTGCTCCTCATAAATGAAACGTCTTTCATTTTTCTGTCCTCGGTGATCAAAGCATTTCAGTCAGACATTTATAGCCGTGACACTGATTTATTTACAACCATGCAGAAGAAGATGCCACCGTTTTGCGATTGAACTCACACTGGCTATTTTTCCAATTATGCACTTCAAAGTGATTTATGGAGACCAGTCTCTCGAACACTGCACACACACGATTGTGGCATGCCTCAGGAGGCGCTGCTGTTTTGATTAGCAACATAATTAAAATGGGCTAAGATGTCTTGTAAAATTGAAAGTAACAGAAACTGATTCGTGCAAATGTGAAAGGCCTGATTTGAGGAAATATAGTGAATGAGGCCAATCATGAGTAAGTGGAATTTCAGTCAGCAGACAACATAAAGATGTTCATGTGGACAAGATCCAAATAGCTCCTCAAAAAAAAAAAAAAAAAAAAAAAAAAAAAAAAAAAAAAAGTCACCTCATAAGGAAGATAAGTGGCTCCATGCGTCCAGCTCTGGGATTTCCCTATTATCCCGACCTTTGACCATGACCCTCTTTAACCACCTCCCCAATCTGTCTGTCTGTTAACCTGGATCTTCATGCATGTGACACATCGAGCACTTCAGAGACAGAAGCAGCAGAAACACATCTGCGCAGCCTTAAGAGACATGAACCGGGGCCTGAAGGAGAGGAAGAAAGAGACACACACAAAAGTGTCATGATTCATGCATTAACACAGGAATGCCGGTGAGAGGTGGCACGCAGGCAGCACTATCGTCTGGGCGTGTGCAACTGATGATCTGGTCAAAAGGAAGAATCCATAGGAAAACATGATCCACGTGTGTCGTCCTTATAGAAACGTCTATTCTATACTTTGTGGCGCCCACTCAACAAATCAAGATGGCGATCATGGGCGGCACACTTCTTACGGTGGCTGCTTATTTGTGATGACACTTTAGTACAAGTTTGTATTTCACTAGCCTATTGTCTTCGGTGACTTGCATATATATTGAAAGTCACGTTTACAATACATGGTATCATTTGTTTTTAATACGAGAGGCTGTCAAACACATTTCAAAGGCCACAGTGCCAACAAATTGGTGTTCTCTTACTAGAGTCGAATGCAGATCACTTTCACACGTTTACGCATGACCACAGTGGGAGCTTAAACTCAAAGACATCTGTGAGGATGCCGCTGGACGCTTGTTTGTTTACTTGAAAGGAAGAGCACACATTTGTGGCAAATGGCAAATGTTTGTGTGCATGCAAACTGTGGTTGTTTACACAACATCCACCCCACAAAAAAAAAAAAAGATGGAGTGGCTGCTTAAGTGAAATCAAAGATGTGGAAAGAATGAGGATTAGAAAAAGGCGTGTTATGCGGGGTCAGGGCCATATTGGTGTCTACCAAACCGCACACGAAACAGAAAAAAAAAATTAAACAACACCTCTTAACCTGGACTTTCCTCTTTGCTTAAGACAATTTGGAAAATTCTTCCAGCTTTGTGGGAGCAGCTTGCAAAAAGCCATTTTCAATTCCCAGTGTAAAAAAGCAAGGTCACCAAAAGGCATGTGTTCTTTAATGAGTTTGGTTAGGAAGAAGTCCAACACAAATTTGAAATGATTTATAACAGTGATTGGGGGCTTTAAGGTGAGGTCCAACATGAGAGGCCTCACAGATGTTGTATAAATATGATCAAAAACTTTCCCAGAAGAATAGAATTTTGACACCATCTTATGTTGGAGAAACTCCATACTTAAATTGTAATGGTCAGGTTTCTCAATATTTTTGTCTATATGATCTTTTAAAACTGTTGCAGTGCAGCGCTTGCATATTTTCCGATGCATTCAACTAAATCACACTTCAAAGCAAGGTCCATAAAATGTCCAAAAACCTTCATGATGAGGCTAGCAGAAGTTTTTAATGCAGCCTAGAGGCATTAAAAAAAAGGCAAGTCACTCAATTTTCAACAGCAAGTTAGATGTCAATAAAATAACAACAAATGTGCACTTTCGGGCCAAATCTGTGTGCGATCTGCCGGTCTGTGTTGCCAGATAGTGGAGACAGTGGTGAGAAAGGCTGACAAAATGGGAAAGAATTTAACTTGGTTGACCCTAAAACCAAGATCATAACAGGACTTGAAAACAAAACACCACAATATGGAATGGGCCGCTGTCTGCCAAGCACTGGGGATGATCCAATCAGAACTCTCTATTCTTCACAAGGACATACAGGAAAGTTCTCTTGGAGTGACAATTTAATACAAATTTTCATTTAATACTGTGGATTACTGGTCCGTATGTCTGCATTAACAGCTTCGTATCCGCCTGACTACCAGCAATTCAAATTTGTCCTCGGTAGTGGACCTTTTTAAACCTGAATATCTCCCACCCAGCGCATACGATTGAATTAACGACTAATCACAGCTCACCTATTTTCTGAAGCTGAGCTGTGATTGGTTGTTACCTACCTGAGACCTGAGCAACTGTGATGTCATTATCACTCAACAGAAAATGGCAAAATGGCCGCCTTCTGATTTTGATAAAAACTGCTCGATATTGCTGCTTAACTCATATTCCACTAATGTAATATTAAACAGAATATCGTATAGAATAGTGGGGCTGCATAGAACATATTGTCAACAATTTTTTGGCTTCCCTTTTAACATTACCTGTGCAGTTAAATGTTTTATGAAGTTGACAGTTTTACAGTGTTTGGAAGTGATTAATCATATTTAAATGATTCTTTATAGGAAAACTGTATCCACATGTGAATTCATTAGAGGTCAGCCAGCATCCTGGAACCAATTATGTTCAACATTTGAAATACTACCATATTTTACTGATAACCCTGCAAGGTCGACCAACACATCTGAACACCGGTAAATAGTGTTCATCCTGTTTGGCAATTAGACAAGTATTGGTTGTATGCAGATGTGGTGCGGTCAGTTGCACGCAAACACTTGGTAGATGACAGCGGTTTGGTTTTCGAGATGGATCGCGAGCAAAGATGGCAAACACATTAGTGCTCGCATGCACGCACACATGCACGCACACAAAAGAGGGCTCGGGGTCTCAGGAGAGGTGTCTCACAAGAGATGGGCTGACATATGGCCAGCAGACCCCGGACCACTGGGTGGAGCAGGGTGTGTGTGTGTGTGTGTGTGTCGTGTGTAATGGGTAAAAGCGGGGCTTGTGTGTGTAAGGGTGGGGCCGCTGAATGGTCTGAGGGTGCAGATGAATAGACCAGCGATTTGAGACAGTTGAAACTCAATATTCATTTCATTGTTGCACTGATGCTGTTTGTTTCTTTATTGACAAATGATTAGTATCATAATTGAGCTATACTTCAAATATTTTTATTAAATCGTATGACCATTTAACAAGTCAATTTAACACAATTTTTTTTCTACTAAAGGTTTAAACTGACAAGAGATGAAATGACAGAAGAATGTAAACACACTCCTATTAAAAGGGAAGTCAACCCCCAAATTTTATTTACAATATGTTGTATGTGCTCCCACTAGTCTAAAGATGGTATTCTGATTAATATTACATTTATGAAATAAGAGTTAAGCGGTAAAATCCACCCGCTTTTGTCCATCTCAAGGGGAAGCCATTTTGTCACTTGCAGTTGACACAAAATGACATCACAGCTACTCAGGGCTCAGGTACCGACCAATCACGGCTCAGCTTCAGAGCACAGGTGAGCGATGATTCGTCAATACCTGAGCAACTGCCATATCATTTTCAGGTGGCAGCCAGTGGCAAAATGGCCGCCACTTGATATGGATCCTTTTTTTTTTTTTTAGATGGATACCTTTTGCTTTAATGACATCATCAGTGTTTTGGGGGAGGAGTTTATCAGACATCTTGACTTGCCCAATCTGCCTTACAAAAGAACTCAAGCCCCCCTTTTCAACCCCACCCACAAAAAAGGAACACAGGTATTTTCACTTTCTATTATGGTAAAATCAACAACAGCTGATTAATTAAACGAACAAAATATGGCTGAAAGTTCTCAGCGAACAAAGTTGCTAGTAGGTTAGTAGTAAACAATCTAGTGGCGTTCCAACACGCGTCCTTAGCCTGCTTTCACCAACACGTGGGAATTCCTCCACTCGGCCAGTCAATTCCATTCCTCAACATAAACATAAATACACACAAACACACAAAACAGCCAGGGGTGGCTTGATGGTGCCATTTGACTGAATGGCCTATCTCCATGGTTACAGCAGTACTCCATCAGTCCATTCAAGGAACAGATGGCCGATGTGCAACAGGAGGCACGTTTCAATGAACACGCACACGCACACACACACACACACCAATCGTTCCCTCTCTCTCTCTTGCTCGCTCACACACGCACACCCATGGATGTGCTCCTGCTCAGAGGGAGGGTATTGAACAACCAGCAGCATATGTTCCACTAGTCAAAGTGCATTCATTCAAAGACACAGGGAGGAGGAAAAAAAGGGAGAGGGGGTAGAATGGACACAGGTAAGAGAAGAGGCGTTCGTTATTCAACACACGTCAGCAATCCATCACAAGCTGACTTATTTATTTTTGACATATTCGTGCATTATATATTATATAAGGCTGTAGGGATTAGATCACGTCAATTCCACGCATACCATGGGAGTCGCTCCCTCAGTTTTGGCCTGTGCAAAAGAAAGAACTTTGTACTTATGCTGTAAATACAGAAGGGTTCTGCTTGGTCACTTAACCTCTGCACATTTTTAGATGCCTGTGTCACTGTTGTGCATGTGTCTGAAGAAGAATCAATGATGTTTATACGCGTTTGTAATGTTTTGAATAGGTTGTCTTGGCTCTAAAATCTTTGGAATATTTAGACAACAGTGAGAATGTGTTCATATGATGCACAGTAGCTGAAACTAATTGAATAGCCCCCGAAGGAGGGGAAACAGTCAAATTAAGCAATCCCAGAGAGACCGGAGGAGTCGAATTGGGTTTGACTGCGTGTTTGTGTCCCCCGCTGCTGGAGGAACCACACCCACTCATACACATATAGAAAGAGGAAGCCAACAGGGTTTTCCTGTGGTTGAAACAACACAACAGACCATCAACTCAAAACCTGTCACTTTTCTCCTCCCAACTTGGCCTCTTTTCTTCCATCGCTTCCTGTTTTTTGTTAGTCTGACTCTGTCTATTCTTAGTACAGTAGTTTCTCCAATTCCACCTTCTCCCCATACCTAAAACTTGACCCCTCTCCGACAGGCCTAAATTTCCTTTCCTCTGTTGTTTTTTCCCCCCCTTCTTCTTGGTTCAGCCTTCTCTCATTTACTTCACCACAGAATACATCCTGCCTCTTCGTATTAGTGTCTAAACATGGCCACTTTGCTTTAGTTATGTAGCCTACCCCACCCAAAGACCCCTCCTCTGTCTCTCTCACGAAGTCACTTTTTGCATAAGTATTGTATTTATGTTAAGAAGAAACACCACATTTACGCCATCACACTGACCTACATTTGCCTTTTTTTTTTTTTTTTTTTATCTATTTTTGCTTTGATGGACTTCTGCCTTGGTTGCTGTCACATGACTCTAATTCACCAATCCAACAAAAACTAGTGACATTGGACTCCATCCCACTATTCAAACAGAGCCAGGCAGTCACATGGCTGTACACAAAGTCTCCGCAGCCCCACAAGAAGCGTTTTTTGTTTCTATTTACTTCCACCTGAAGAGACAACACTCCTCGACCTTGTAGTTAATCTATAATTACCTTACAGACTATGAAAAAGAATAGCTATGTCTGCCTTATTATTTTATGCAATCTTTAGGCCCATTGAGCCGAATGTACTTTCACCCATGTCAACAAAGAAAGTTATTTTTAATATAATTTCTTGGGGTTGAATTTGCCTGAATTTATGTTAATTTTATTAAGATGCAATGTATTATTGGTTGGCAATATCTAAATTTGCACATTCCAATTTGATATTTTTGCCAATTTGATGGCCGTGCTGATTGAAAAAAATTATACATCCGAAGTTAATCACCAGTTGAGTAGCTTCTTCGCTGAATACTTTAATTATTTGGAGGACTACTTTTTACTTTTACTTGAGTCACATTATTGTACATTAATAATCTTATTTGAGCACAATTCATGTTCATTCGACGCAATTCTGCTCATGAAGATGCAGCAGAAAAACATCAAAAGTTACATATACCGAGTTCATAAGTTGACCAATCATCAGCATCATTGCTCCCACTTGAAAACAAAGTCAAGTCCTACAAACCTCACAAACGGGAAGACATGGTGGGCTATAGTCTATATACTGTATTGTAGTACAAAACAATCCTACAATCATGGAAAACCCTCACAAAACACATATCAATCATTGCCAACGCAAAGAACTGAGCTCCAGAATGCCCGTAAGGTTCAGTTACTGTATTTCTATTTCCAATGTTTTATTATTTCACATACAAAAGATGATTCGAAATTTAAATAAGTTGTCAATTTAACAAGAAGGATTTTGTTTACACCTTAGGTTCCATGGTTATGCCAAACTAGAGCAGTTTTGTAATTCTATCGCATTTTTACATGACATCAATCTTTGCAAAAGAACATCATTGTTTATTTTTTTTGACTATCAATTCACTACACAAGTGATGTATTTTCCCTTCAGCGACAACATGACATTTTTCAAGTCTTTATATAGTATGAATTTAAAGCTGTGTGTGTTTCAGACTTGGAAATAGGGAACATAGTAGGACAGTGGAAGTTAGTGGATTGTATATATATATGCCACAAAAAGTAAAAAATCGGTTTGAGAATTAAGAACTAATCCTCTTTTCAGCGTATGTTTAAAAATAATCTTAAAATTGGGAAAAAAATAATCAAATGGCTGTATTTGCTGCCTTGAGATGTTATTTTTTGTCACAGCTAGTTTAAATCGTGGCAGAAGATACCACTGGATATGTTTCTTCTTCTTCAAAAAGAGACAAATTTCAGTGTTCTTAACCTCTCAATTCTTCTCTGCTTAATCCCCCTATTTTCTACTACTGCAGCCTTTAGGCAAACATTCTTGACAGCTAATCAGTTTGTTCAGAGAAACTCAATTCTGTGATTCCTTTCATCAGCTCTTTCCTACCCTCTTAACTCTTCAAGTCCTGCCCTCTAATCCTCTGCTCCTCTCCTCTCTGTCAGGGTGGAGTTACGTTCCAGGAGCAGGAGGCTGACGCCATCTGAGAGGAAGAATTCCAAATGAGGGACCGTTTCCAATTCTTCCATTAAAACACCTTTGACGATGTTACCTGGGAGCCAGCTGGTATCGCCCTCTACTGGGACGCCACCGACTCTGAGGGTGTTCTGGCCGAGAGGACATGTTCTGAGCACCTCCATCCATAGAGGGAGGATGAAAACGAGGCTGGAAATGTTGGCCTTCGCCTCTTCCTCTCTGTGCAGGTCTCTCCTGCAGTTTGGCTCTGCTCTTTCCACCACTTCGCTGCCCACTCCCCCTCCTCCATCCTCCTATTGATGTGTCGCCCCTCTCCCGCCAGTTGTCACCACCTTCTGAAAGTATGAGTACAAAAATAGAAACTGTTGTCTTGACTCACATCTTTTAAATTCTTCAATGGTAAAGTGAACATAATCTTTAACAATGCAACAATGACGTGCGTGAATCACCTACCACCGAAAATCCATATTTCAGTAAATGCACCTTCCTCTTTCTTCTTGGTCATTGGCTCTTGTGTTGTCTCATCAATGGGCCTTTTCAGCATTGCAAAGAAACTATGCCTTTTTTTTAAATTATTATTATTATTATTTTGTGGATTTAGTATCAGTGCTACGTGACCGAGATAATTACCATCTTGACATGCATCAAAAGTATGTCATAGAGAGAATCTGGTGTGCTTAGATGAGTTTGGTGTAATTTGGGATGCCGAGATATATTTGCTGAGGAGGCTAAATTTCTGGCCTGATTGCAAAAACGAGCCAAGCCAGGCTTGCAACAACACCACATTGCGCCAGCACAACTCTCACTCGCATACATGCACAAACAAATCTAAATTAATGATGGGAATCGCGACTAGGGAGGGCACACAGTCCTCCCTCTTGTGCAAGCAGAAACATCCTCCTGAGACCCACAGGGCTTGACTTGAGTAAAAAGCAGACAATTTGGGGTAAACCAGCTTGGCACACGCTGCTGCTTAAAAAAATAAATAAAAATAAATCACCAAAAGTCACAGGGGTTGCATGAAAACGACGGGTTCATATTTCATGAGGCTGCTGCTGAGTCGTGCCCGATGACTGACCACCAAGTGGCGGAGAGTTCAAGTCTATTCATAAAAATGTTTTTTTTTCTTTTTTGACAACAAACTTAATTTATTTGGAATGCACCAATTACTTCACTGTAGTATAAAAGGAGCAATCAAACCTTCAGTTCTGTTGCCCTTAAAAAACTCAAAACATCTGACAGCAGTTTTTGTGTACTCAACACGGT
Source organism: Festucalex cinctus (assembly GCF_051991245.1). Taxonomy (NCBI): domain Eukaryota; kingdom Metazoa; phylum Chordata; class Actinopteri; order Syngnathiformes; family Syngnathidae; genus Festucalex; species Festucalex cinctus. The sequence continues at coordinate 26,592,917 of NC_135414.1, forward strand.
TCACAGTTTTCTTTGACTTGTGAAAGTTTTTCATTTATTTTCCCACTTACTTTCATTCCAGCTTCACTCTAGCTTGTAGGTGGAGTAATGTGCATTTTCGGGCGGGACTTGGTGCAGGATTAAAATACAAAAATGAAAACTTTCTCACCTTATTGGTGAAAACTGATAATCTTTTATGGCTTACTGTACTGCTCGTATATACAGTGGTCAAATGAGGGCTACTATACCTCTACTGCAAAATCTGCCAATATGCACACAAAAATTTTACTTTTCCAAAAATACAGTATTTGATGTTTCCTCAATGAGTATAAGGCACACCATTGAGGCTAAAGCATTACTACATTTTATTATTTAAAAAATGTAATTCAAAAGAATTTAACCAAAGGTAAGGCTAATCATCATTAAAATTCTGAACAATGTTCATGTGTTTACTGAGAAAATATTTCTTACTAATTATTTATGTTGAGCACTGTACATATACAGTATACAAATGGAGGGAGGCGCCAAATTAACAGTTTACGTCATTTTGAGGGTTTAAAACCATTCTGTGTTTTTTTTTTTTTTGTGGTTCATAAAGCTATTTATTTAAATTATACAGAAAGAAGGTAAAAGACGGTGAGGTGTGAAAATGCTGCAAAAATGAGGAGGTAACGAAAGGCCAGACAAGATAAAACACAATGTATGGGAACAAGTGAGGTACAAGGGAGCCGAGGGCCAAGTGGGGGTTGATGGGGGGGCTGTTGACACACAGACAGAAGCCTGTAATCATTGTTATTGTCTTAAAATAGAGTCCTCCCAACCTATAAACAGAAACATGCTATTACTAGTGCACTGACAAAGCATGTGTTGGATTCAGGCGTGCACATGTGTGTGTGCGTGTGTAAAAGACCACAGCACACATGGAGCTGGTTACAGCAAGGCCCTCTGGGTAATGTGGTTCACTGAGGGCTACCAGAGAACTATTACCACTGATCAATGGTCAGATTAAAATGCTATTCTCCATTTGGTGCCATGAGTATTTTCAGCCCCAGTGTGCATTTTTCATTCTAATTTTCAGGCCTTTTCAAAATAAAATACGGAATCAAACTCACAGATATTACAAAGCAAAATTCCAACAGTGCTAATAGAGAAAATATGTGACATATTGCTTAAGTCACCTGTGTGTCCGTCTCTGTATCGGGTATGACTTTGTTCCGGAGCGCTAACTTTGGGTTGAGACTGCAAGACTCTGTTTCTCTTCTTGCAAACTTCGACATGTTTCTCTCTCAGATGGACAAACAAGGCAAGACTGGACGGCTAGAAGGGATGCAGAAAAATGCTGTCAATTGGGCCCGATTCACTACACACGTGAACAATATAAAATATATTCTTATATTAGAAATAGTGGCAGAAAGAGCTGTACATTTATCCATTTTCTGGTTTATAACCAGGAGGTTTATAATTTATGAAATTTCACCTAAATTTGCTTATTTTGCCTTGACAAGTTATTTTTACTTAAAATGAAATTGTCAGACATAATCATTGTGCTTATTTTTAGATACTTTTTAATTAATCATCTTATTTTGATCAAGCAGTCTTAGCCTTGAGTGTTAACCGCCAGTTTTAAGTACCGTGAGGCTTAAAATAAGCATTTTCCACATTTTAAGATGACAACTAAACAACATCAAAGGCCCTTTTTTTATTTTAAGATGTTGCATAATCTAGAAATAAGATAAATGGAAAATTTACAAGTATGAAAACAATCAGAAAAAAGTGCAAGTTTGGTTTTGTTATATTTACTAAGCTAATTTTTCGTTTTTCCAGTATTCCGACATTCAAATTCAGTGGTCGAGTGTTAGTGTGCCTACCCTTAGGCTAGGAGGTTGTGGGTTCAATCCCAGCCTGGGTCAAGTCAATTGAACTTTATTTATAAAGCACCAAAGACAATAAAAATGTGACTGACCTGTTACTTCCCCGCTTGTCACTCAGGCAAAGTTATCCAAGAGTAAAAAAGTACTTTTGTATTTTAAGAAAATAGTTCTATTTATTGCAGCTTCGAAAAAGTCAATATAACTTGTTTTTTTCTGGATAAAAATACTGTTTTCAAGACCCCTGTGGTTGATATGGGAATAATATTATTTTCTTATTTTTTTTTTTAATCTTAAAGGTAAATTTAAGTAAAATTTTCTTGTTTTGTTGGCAGATAATTTTGCTTAATTGAAGTAATAATTGTTTTATTTTACTATATTTTTTTACTTAAATTTTCTACTGTCCTTTTCGCAGAGACCATATATGGTTACGGACAAGGTTACAGGGTCCATCAAAACTGGACATACATTTTGCACAGACGGAATTTTGAGTTGTGGATGTCTTTTGACTGTGTAGTGTGAAAAAGCAAATGAATGTATTCAAATTTCCATCTATTCGTCTCCCTGTTTCCACTCACATTGTTATCCAGCAGCTCTATTTGTTCAGTGCCGCTATGCGCCAGCAGGTACTTGGAGTGGAAGAGCTGCCCATCGAAGCTCTGCCAAGGCATGAGGGCAGCGTTGGGCAGCGGGCAGCCACTGGCACAGTTGGCCCCCAGCATGTAGCTCAGTCCTCGGACGTAGAGAGAGCCCAGTTGGACTGCTCGGCTGCAGAGGAATGGCAGCTGAGGGGGGGAAAAAAAACAAAGAAGTTTGGAATTATTTGCTTGGTCACACACATCACATCTTTAGTTGCAGACGCCTGATGCTTCGTTTGATCATCTGTCGCAGCACTTGGACAAGAAGCAGCGTGAGTTTGCTACATGTCACTTTTCATTCTTGCAACACACCACTCAGTCTAGCACAACGGGCCTCTTCTGGGTTTTTCTTAGGAACTTCTCTTTCTTTTCCTATCAAAGCGAGATGTCACGGAAGAATTATTTTTTAATTGAGAACCTGAGATGCTATTTAAAAATTATTATTCGTATACCCTCACACAAGCCAAAATCTTCCTGCTATTTATATTGTTATAATGTACATCAACCAAAGGAATGTGAAGATACCAATAATGAATATGTGCAATTAGTATCACCACACAGAACACGTTCTCTATACTTTTATTGAGGTGAAAAACAGCTTAGAAGTCTTAACAGCCTATCAAAGTTATTATAAATCCAGCGAACAAATGTGATTTGTAACAATTTCCTATGTTCTGACAGACTGTTGCATTACGTTGTAAATAACCATTGGAAGCAAAAAGCAGAGTCAATGACAGCAGGCAGATGTTCGCTGTGTGCACATTTAAAGCTCTCACCTGTCCCTTGGCAGATAGCACTGATAACTGTGATTATGTAGACACACGCACACACACGCGCAGCCCTGCCTGTCACCTGCTTCCAGTCAAACACAGCTTCACACACTGAAAACAATGAAGCACTGGACAGATGCACAAAAAGCCTGAAGCGCACAAACAAACTGACACAAAGAAGGAAAAGGAGACTGAAAGAGTAAAAAGAATAAGAATATGAGAACACAACGTAGGACAAAGGACAGAATATTGTGCGTGTGTGTGTGGGCTGTCCATTGAGGTGTGTGTGTTTGACGTAAATAGCTCCATGTGGTGAGCGTCAGGCAGGACAGACGGGTGACTGTCGCCAGAACACAGTGTCTCTCTCACACACACACAGGCAAGCATTGAACTCCATGGGGAGGAATGCTGCAACAAAACCAAGACATCCTAAAACCCACCCGCCGCAAACCCTTTCCCTTAAAAACAAACACAAAATGCTTGGTCTCATTTTACATTAACGTAAACACACATAACATGATACTAGCGTCTCTAAATATACATTTCCTAGCATAATGTGCAAGATAGACATAATGATGGACCCATACACATATGTGCGTATATACACACACACATATCTGCCACAATGGAGAGCCTACACAAGTCTGTTCGTCTTGTTGTGCAGGTAAATCCAAACTGATCATTTTCAGGCCTACACCCTCCAAGAGTCTCCAACCTCTCCCAGAGATCATCGAGTACACACACTGAAAGACACTGCTCTAAATTACTGTGGAGCTAAAAAGATGAAGAGGCAAAACACAAAATAAGTACGGTAATTAAGCCGTGAAAATAAAAGGGTCAACAACAAGGCAGTGACTGGTTTGGGGAACAGCTGGTCAGACACTTTAAGCTCCCTCTTTGGGGAAAATTGTGACTTTTGAAACAACTGTAAATATCTTTAATCTCGACAACAGATGAGGAGAAATCCACAGACTTTATATATTAATTGAGTTATCTGGGATAGGCTCCAGCACAACTCTGAAACGAGTGAGGATAAGCGGTCCAGAAAATGGATGGTTGGCATTAGCTTTTCAAGAAAGTCAACAGGAAGGATCACTAATAGTACTGCCACAAACGATTATTTTGCTAGTTACCAATAGAAGTCGCGATTAGTCGCATGCAAATCGCAGCATATCGCATCAGCAAGAGGTTGCTCTTATAACAGCCATTATTGTTACATCCATCCATCCATTTTCTTGACCGCTTATTCCTCACAAGGGTCGCGGGGGGTACTGGAGCCTATCTCAGCTGGCTTTGGGCAGTAGGCGGGGTACACCCTGGACTGGTTGCCAGCCAATCGCAGTTACTGTTACATTACAGTTTGAATTCTTTTAGGTAAGCATACATTAAAAATAACAATAACACAGATGTGCATTCAACTTTTATTACTTTTTCAAGCTTGTTTGTGCCAGCATTCTGAGTAACTAAACATGACATTACAACGTTATATCAAACATACACACCATACGCGTGTGCCAACGCTAGCTTCAAGACGCGACTGTCCCTGTCAGCAAATGGAATCAGGCATCAGCCATAACATGTTTCATGTTTAAATGATAGTTTATCATCGCTGTGCTGCCATGACAGGCAGGTTTGCATTGCATTATGGAACTGCAATGATGGTGAAATGTTCCATAACTTTCTGATTCTGTTGCTAACCCGTTAGCCATGACACCGCATTGACCCACAGTGCTTCTGCTTACATCACAGATGATCCCGATTACCACTATTGACCATATGCGTCACAGGCAGGTAGATGGGCAACAGGAGACCAGGCAGTTTTGAGAAAAAACAAAAACAAAAAAAACTAACAAATGTCAAATAAACAACACATAGACTACTAAATTAATTGTCAAGTCTTTGCAAAGATAATACTCAGTTTTGATTGGCAATGACTTCATTAGAGTATCACATATACAATATCACGGCTGTAGTTGAACTACACTTCAACAAAGTAAGAGCTGTTTGTATTAGTCTAGAGTCTGGACAGACAGACACATACAGAGACGATAGACAAAAAAGAAAAAGAAAAATACAAACAAGCCCATTTACATGACAAGCCTGTGCTGTTTGTTTTCTCGACGAGATCGCCATTCAAGAGCCTATTTGGGTTTTCTCTTTGTATTTTTTTCCCCCCATTTTCATTTTTACTTTCCCTGACTGGGAGCAAGTTTACTGTAAAGTATACAGGGCCATTGTTCTCATACATTTGGAAACGCATCACAAATTGAGCGAGTTGCAATAAGTGAGTACTTGCTGACCTTGATCCGTTGAAGCTCTTCCAGAGATGTCAGCCTCAGACACACAGCCTGACTCAGGTAAGCATCCACGTCCTCTGAACATAAAGATGGTACCTACGAAGAAAGCGATAGGAAGAAAGAAAAATATATGCTTACGTATAATAATAAATGGCTTTCAAATGATATCCCATCCCCGGTGTGTCGTCTGAGTGTGTCTGTTTGTTTGGTCTGTCCTCAACAGGGAAAGCAACAATGCTGAATGCAGCCGGTGTGTGCGTGGCGTGTTCAAAACAAACAAACCCCGAAGCTATTTAAACAGACGAGTGGTGAGCGATTGTGAATGCAGCGGCCCCCAGACAACAACAGCCACTGTTGTCTGTTGGCCCGTCCGCTCATCATTGCTTGTCTACTCGTCTAACAGACGCTCAAACATGCTGCCCTTCTGTTGCGATGCTTTTTTTTTTTTGTTTTAAAGACCAATTCAGTCACAGATGCAAACCATATATTTGATAGTTGTGTAAAAAAAAAAAAATACTTGGATAAGTTTTCAATGTCTGCCTCGGTGACTTTTAATAAAAGTAGAACTAACATGGCGGGAAAATAGAATACTGTATAGTGTATACTAACTTCTGTTCATTAGTGTTTTTCTGTCCTTTGAATGAACCTTGTTTTAATTCCTAAATGATAAAGTCCACAATTTTTGAGAACTGTCCTAATTTACAGATGAAGTCATATTGACAGTTTTTTTTTCAAATCCACTGTGTTAGGCGTATAAAGCCAAAATTTTAATATAAAAAACTTATTGTCCAAATACTTCTTGAGTTAACTGTATGTAAATTATTGAGGGGAAAAATATGAACTGGATTTTACCCTTGTCAAACATTAAAAGTTTGCTATCTTGTTACCGCTTAATTTGTTTTAAGGCAAAGTTGTACTGAATAGTATGCTTTAAAAAAAAAAAAAACATCTTTGGTGGCCTACGGGTGAGGTCAAACAAACACACATTATAAAGCACACTGTAAAGAAACAACATAGTGCGGAAAATGAAAGAATGAAGCTCCTGGGTGGTTATCAGAGTGGCTGCTGACGTGTCTATGGCTAAACTGGTCACTAGGTGATAATGGTGGACTGGCCATCAAACCAGTCACAACACTGCTGAACACACCATCAACGACAACTGTTTAACGTCACATCACATTGACCAAAGGGCGGAATGACTGCAGCATGTATTGTTGATCATAGCCCACTTTAGTGTAATACCAGATCGGCACTTTTGTTTCTTTTAGTGTGGCCCTCGTGCTCCTTGGTAAAATGATATATGATATGAAAGCAAATTATTCTTAAACAACTAATGAAAGTATCATTAATCATTGCTAAATAATAATTAAGATCTTCTCCTATGTACTACCTGGAGGGCAATATAGGTGACCAGACACAGAGCAGCCAGAAGAAAGTCTTCAACAACTCCGTACAATTCCGCAAACTCTTGGCAGTCAAATATTGAAAAAAAGCTCATCAGACGAAGGGCTGAAACGTCAGGCCCAGAACCAAACCACAGCAGGTCCAGACTGGGCTGCTCACCTACAAAACCAGACAGAAACAAAAATGATTTAAATGAGGCTGAAAAATCATGAAAAAAATCAATCCCTTCTCTCGCTGTCAGATGCTGTGACCACGTGAGCTGAACTGTCAACTGTTACTCAAACCTGGAAAAATGGATACTACTTCATTTAGCATCTTTCTTATGACTCCACATACTGGAAGATATTTCACCGGGATGCCAGCTGGGCTTGTCTACACCGGCGAACAACGAGGCGCTCTAAAGTGGCCATGCCGGCATGAAGCCTTGGTCCATACGCAGGTTGTCAAGTCATATTTTTTTTTCCACCTTCCCTGCTACCTCCCCGTGTCATGCATGCAGTGACAGCCAACAATGAGGCACTCTAAAGTAGACTATTTGATGGGAAGGTGCATTTTCAGGGTGTGCCAGATAACAGTTGATGTGGATAAAGACACTTAAGGACTTATATAGTAGTGTAGGGATGACTTATGCTGAACAAGTGTGACATTGTGCGCCATTTCAGCTGTTTCAAGTATTTAGAAGCAAATTTCTGAATTCACTTTAAAGGGTCTTTCATGAGTATAATAGCCGAGGACATAACTATTTTCCACGACGACTATAGGCACTGTACTGTACATGGGATGCAGATTGGGACGGGGAGGACCATATCGGGCTCCTTCAAAGGGTTGCCTGGATAGACAAGCCACTCTCTGATAGCTGGAGGTTCCACGGTGCTGTCTGAAAACGCACAAGATTCAGAGAATGACTTTGCATGCGGGAGTCCATGGGTGAGAGGCTACTCTGCTAATTTACCATCATGTCTGTTGAGTAGGAGCAGACCATAGATGTGTTGTCTGGAAGACTTAAAGACAACAGCCTGAGGCAACAGTTCATGATCTTCCTCATCCTCCAGACTATTACTACATTCAATCACTCCTTCGCACAGGACATTATAGACCATGAAACCCTCTGCCGATACATGCTTTTCTCTACAAGCCTACAGAAGAACCAAAGAGACAAGCACGGTTTTAGACTCAGCAAAGTGGCAAATTTGAGTGGTTACACATGTTGGCATGGTACAAAACAGACCTTTACTATTTCTGGACTGACATATTTCTCAAATGTAGCGGTTGTAGGAGGTCGGGCATCCTGCTGAGGAACTTTCGGTCCAGTCAGTAAATAGGAGCAAATTCCTTTTTCCAGAAGCATTCTGTCTGCAGCTGGTAATTTCAGAGCCTGAGGGATAAGCTCAGACTCTTCCTCCTCCCCGTCCCACAAAGAGTTGATAAACTGGGATACGGCTAACACCATCTGCCCCTGAGGAGCACCAGAGTGGTATGCTTCATATGGCTTCCTAAGAAAAAGTATATTGTACTCTTTTATTATATTAACATTTTAATGATGACAATTACATATAAAGAGAGACAACCAGCCTCACACCTGTATGCCGCCACAGCATTGCTCCTGATAGACTGCATGCGTTCTTCCGGCACCACATCATTACCCAGGAGACAAGCCAGTAGCGGTAACTGAGAAACATCCAATCCAATGGCTCGGCAAAGCATCTCTCGGTCATATAGGATAGTGGTGAGGCGGTCTAAGTGCAGTTTTGCCACTGATAAGTAAGGAACGCTTGAAAAAGACCAAAAATTATATATTTAAATCTGGCATCTTATCTGCATTTTCTTCCATTTTCTGCAGTCAATTTGACTGGTCGGTGGCACAAGGGATGAATCTGTGACCATAGATAGTTAAGATGCAAGTCAAACTAAAGGCACATTTGTGCAAGGCTCAATAAAATCTTGAAATTCGTATTTCATGTTTTTCTCATTACGAATTTGTGTTTGAAATTATGTGGTTCGATGGCTGACTTTTTAAAATTCATTCATATCGTCACTGTTGAAATAAACACGTTTCGCCATTTTTTTTTTTTTTAAGAAATTTCTTCCTTTTCTTCATTAATCTGAACCACAAATAAACTTTCTTATTTTTTCATGGATAAAAACAAAAATATATTTCTCATATGTGACATATACAAAAGCATTTGCTTGCATATTTTTGTTACACTAAACATTTTGGGACAACAGAATAATAACCAAGGCATACATTTTCATCTAAAAATATACATTCTTGCAAATACATCATGTTAAAATGTAACTAAAAAAGCCTCAAGTTAACCAACCTGTTAAATATGATGAAGTCCGAGTCCTGTCCCAAAATGCCCATGCAGCCATGGCGGCGGGCGTAACAGGCAATCTCATAGTCAGCCTCCTGTACTGAGCAAAAGACATCCTGACCTAATGTCCTGCCAAAAAAAAAATCAAATCAATATAGCCATTATTATTACTATTAGAATGTTATCATCACACATTGCAAACCTGAGGGCAAAACGTGTGAATGTTGCCAAGCCAGAGGGCAGACTGAAGAGATCTTTTCCTGGTTGCTCTCCATGTAACTTAATGTAACGGAAAATCTTACACACCTCCCCATTCACTCTTCGCCTTCGCTTCACCTGTAAGCAGCAATCAGACAATAGTTTTATACACAATGATGAACAGGGAGCATATTCTTGTGGGGGGTATCCAGCAGACACAACACATTATAGTTGAATATCAAGGTGTCAAAATCCTATTAAAGTAACAACTCTGTCTATCGCTGGAGTCGGGGCAAAACCGAAGTTACAATTTGGAACATTTCATATTTTTTCAAAAATCTATATTTTGGTCAGTCCACGTGTGTGGGTGTTATTTTTACAAATTCTAAGTGAAACCAATCTAAGGTGTTGAAAATGGATTGCTCTCTTTGATGATGCAATGTTAACGAACATGTCGTTTATGGGGGGCTCCTGAAAAGTGACAATTTTGGAGGTACAAGTTTTCGGCACAATGCCAGCAAGGTTGTGTTCCTCACCCACTGTTGTCTCTTCTTCTCCTCAACAACGCCATCGAAGAAGAAGACGAGACGAATTCCTGCAGAGGTGAACGTCTCCACCCAGCTCTTCAGGATGCTCATGTACTCCCTCCACTGACCCCCGCACACCCAGTCTTTACACAGGTACCAGTGGCACAGGCAGGCCATACCATCCACAACGAGCGTGGGACCTGAAAGAAATGGAAATAGAAATGAAAAACATTTTTATGGTAGCATCGCATGCACTAGTATAGTAAATAATGAGACGATCATCGGGCAGACCTCAAACGCCAAACCAACGAGCATTTAAAACTTTCTTCTTCTTTCTTTTTTTAAATCTCACCTCTGTCCTGGTTGCTAAGTAGTACATAACTGTACAGTATGCCTAAACTGCCAATTAAGTCTAGACACATCTGTTCAAATGCCAGATTTTTGTGATATACATAAAGGAGACTAAGAAAACAATCATTTTAAAACTTTTCCACTCTTAATGTGAACTATTATTTTTACAACTTTATTGAAAAATAACTACAATATTTTCAATGTGATACATTTTAAAAAAGGGGTTAATGTGGTTGCACATCTTGTGGCTGTGTTCAGAATTAGCCAATCACATTCAAACTTGTGTTTTAAGCAGAGGTTCTCAAACTTTTTGTGTCCAGGGACCTTACAGGGGAGAAATGTTTTCAAGGACCAATGTAATGTTACAACTTACAATAACGAATTATGTTTATGTTTATTAGAGAAAAAAACATTGCAATGTTATGGGAATGAGACTTAAATCATATTTTTCAATAAGTTTACATTTTTACAATAACAAAAATGTGATTAACTTTGTCAAGATAAAAAGTTGTAATATGAAAATTTAGTTACATTTTCAAATTGTAACATCAGGGAGATGCTTCGCTACTTTCTGGCTAAAGGTGCCATTGAGGAAAGCCACTAAACTCAAGCGGCGCATTGTGCCTGCTCCTTTCTTACACATGGGCTTTTGCATCGTATTCACATGAATTTACCAAAGCATATCAACCTCAATTTGTATCACAAATGCTGGAAATAATATTGAAAATACTATTTGTTAATATAGTAACTGAAACAAATGTTGAAAATGTTTCTTAAACATTTTTGCTTTCCTCCCGACTTTAAGGACTTCTTGCATAAGTACACGAGCCTTATGGATGCACTCAACTGGAAGACTTGTCGCTTGTTTTGGAAACATGTTGCTTGGCCATCTCTCTCAGGTTGACTGTCACGCAGGATTCAGGACAGCAGCGCTCCATGAAATACTGGAGACCTTTAACTCCCATTTCTACAGGAGAAGAGCAGAAAAAAAACTTTCATTTGGTGCTACCAACAACGCGTCTATTATGGTTTGGTGTAATTGTCAAGTTATAAATTCATCTCTTATTGATGCTAACGTTTAGCTTAGTCTCCATCTGCAAGTTTTATTAGTTACGGTACACCCGCTGCCCTTGCAGTTCTAAACTAACTCAAGACATGTTGTACGTTTCACCGCTACTCATTTAAATCACGTTCAGCAAACTACTTACTTCAAAATATTACGTATGATACAGCAGCACGTCCTCGTTGTTTTGGTACACTACTACTTCCTGAGTCGCGCTTATGACGTCATTACGCTGCAAAACAAAACACACGTGCTTGGCGCACGCGGCCACGCTACTCAGTTTAAACGGGTGATCTGAATCGGCGATGCCCATCCACAGATAACACCATACAAATCTAAATACAAACACTTAATATAAAAGAGAATGGCTGCTGATGCAATAGATTACACGTGGAAAAAAAATACAAACTTCTCAACGTTGCATGAATATGAATAGACCATTGTGGTCCAGTGGCCTCAGTCCACTCTTCAGGCTGGGATCAGAGACAGACTAATTGCTCTTCAGGAGAATAGAGACTCTTTTCTGAAGTCACAAGCTATTAGGTCTACCTTCCATACAATGCACCCCCCGCCCTCTCCATTCTATTGTCTGAACTTAGCAGAAATAAAGAAAGCGACATATGCTGGCTGTCAGTCCAGCTGTCAGCATCTGTCGTTCCCCAGCCAGATGCTCAGTGGACAAGGAGGGCAATCCACCTCTCACACAGTCAACTGATCTTCAAGTAAGGCGGGGCTCAGTTGTAAATCTGCCCTGCATGTGTGCACTCAAAAGTTACGGCCATGCTGACATATCGTGAAAACATTTTTGTGTCAATCATAGAATATGTGTTTTTGGTCTAGTTAAGAATCAGTTTTGCAAACTACAAGACACCAATACTGTACACTAAAGAAGAGAATTAACATGACTGAGGAAACCAAATTAGTCACACTTTTGAACTCTTAACAATACAAGACAAAAGAAGAACATTAGGGGGTCAGAACAGATGCTGATGATCAGGAGTGATGAGGTTTCACGTCATCAATCAGTTCTAACTTTTCAATCTTGCTCATTGCTGCAAGTGGAACTGTTAAATCAAGTGAAACATGATCATCTGTAATTCAGCTTTCAGTTCTACTTAACTTTTTTATTTTATTTATTTTTTTAGGAAACCTTAACTGAATAGATCACGGTATTTTTTTTTTTTTTTTTTTACCTGTGAGAGATTATCTCAGTGGCACACACATTTTTTTTCTGCAAGCTGAACTGCACATAAATTATTTTGTTATTTATTTGATAACCACATTTATTTATTTGAAGAAATCCTACACCTACAATGCTTGTGTTCGCCGTCGTGGTTTTAACTGATGGTTTGTTGTGTTGCCACAACTCCTTACCATTTTTTTTCACACGGACATCACAAAACAGTGTCTTGGATGTTTGTTGAGGTGAAATAGCTTCACACATCACTCTCTTTAAACTGCGCCATTGTTTCTACTGACTGAATTCCTGAGCAACATATGCCACTGCAACTACACATTACGCACTTTAAGACGGTTCCCATCAACGGTGTATCATATAGATAACATCACAATAGTTTACATACTTTCCATTGTGCTACTGTTAATCATACCTCAAATGACTCAACTATCAATCATATAGATAATTGGATTTGAGCAAAAAGATGTTTCAGAGGTAACAATGTTTCAGTATCAATCAGCACTGTTGTTTTGTTGACTTTAATAATGTATCCAATAAAGTATTCATTCATGTAAACATGCACAGACAAATATTCAACTGTACATTTGACGGTTTTGGATGATGTGGGTGGACAAGCAATTGGTGTAACTTTACAAAGCGAAGTCACCAACTACTAGCCTGGCATGCAAATCACCATTTTCCATCTTCAGGTAAATGGAGAATTTCAGTACTGTATATGATTTTTTTTTTTCATAAAACCCAGTTTTATTTGATAGTTAAAAACATATCCAAATTTGTCCAAGAAAAATGTATAAATATGACAAAATCCAATAACCACGGTGTGTAGTTTTTTTGTTTTTTTTTGATTGGACAAATGTGTTTTTCCAATTTTGTTGATTCGGAGCCAGCGTACAAATGCCCTCGTGGTGAAGGTGAACACATGTACTAGTGGGAGGGGGCATGCACACAGACAGCTCATTGGATATTGTCATCTTCCTCCTCCTACAACTTCTCAGTTCACCCCCTCCGTGTGCACCCCCTTCCTCTCTCTTGACCATAGCTTGACTCAGGAGAAACGGAGGCAGATGTTCCAGGAGCACACGACAGACCAACCCCCCACCACCCCTCCCATTTGTACTGGATCAGCAGTTAACCCCCGGAAAGAATTGACCATACAAGCAACGCACACACATACAAAGACCACCACTGCCCAAATCTGCGCTGGCTCAACAGTTGTCCAACTCAATGAACAACACACATACATACACACCGAGAGCTGTCCAAATCCCCCTCAGGGTCCCTGATAGTAGCCACCCTGGGGTCAGGCCTTGTGTCAGCGTCCAAGGCCCGGGGTCTCTCTGGGCAGCTGGCCTGGCTAATCCTGCTGCTGGAGGCCACTGGTTCTCAAACTAAAGGCCAAAGGACCCCCAGGGGGCCGCAGGGGCACGGATCGCAGGGAGCAAGGGAGTGTGCGATTTGTTTCCCAATGCAGGGGGCTTTGTTTGTTTTTGGCTTGTTTTGGATTCAAATCAAACATCATATCCGAGGTTATGCTGCGAAATGATGTCTCGTGGGAGTTGTAAATTCAACCATTGAGTTTTAAACCATCGTTAAAAGCAGATTGATATACACTTGTGGTGATAATAGTCTAAACTTGTAGAATAATAACAATGAAAACAAAGCCTGTAGCATTATAAAGCACTAACTCTCATTTTATTAGTAAATGAGGCAAATTTTTCTCTAGAGAAAAAGAAAAAAAAAAAAAAAGTAAATGAGGCAAATGATGTAATCAATGAAATCTAAAATAAAATACCCCCCTGATTTTAAAGGCTAGGGATACTAGCCTGTTTTGGTGATCATGTTATGCAACAGATTGATGATATTCATCTATGTGAAGAAACGTACATTTTTTTTTATTAAAGTTCCTTTGCAATAACATATGGGCCCCTACTAGTCTAAACACAGCATTCAGATTAATATTGCGTTTGTGGAATTAATAAGTAAAATCCACCTGTTTTCATCCATCTCTGGGGGTGGCCATTTTGCCACTTGCTGCCAAAAATGACATCACATTGCCTAAGGGCTCAGGTAACGACCAATCATGGCTCACCTGCTTTTTCGTTTTGGTCATGTGACATTCGCAAGCTGAGCCCTTATGTTGCATTTGAGGAAAGTGGGAAGTCGGATTTATACCACTTGGATCATCCCGGTTCAAAAGGGGCGTTCCCGTGCACACTTCCCAGTATGAAGTCGGAATTGTCCGACTTCTCACCTTCCTTGAATGCAGCATTAGGCATTGTGATGTCATTTTTGGTTAATGGTTCGTGGCAAAATGGCCGCCCCCGATTTCACTTCTCCGCCTGGGAGACCACGTATCTTACACGATGTAAGCTTGTGTGAGCGAATGAGTGAGTGAAAAAACATTTTTAATTATTATTATTTTTTTTTAAATGGCCGCCCCCTGAGGTGGACCCAAAAAAATAAATAAAAAATAAACGGTGGATTTTGCTGCTTTATTCATATATACCACATTCAGAATACCATATTTAGACTAATTAAACATATTATTGTAAAGGATTTTATTTTTTGCTTGACCTCCCATTTAATGATTTCTTACAATAATTAGGAAACAAATAATCATTATGCAACACTATTTCTATAAATCTCTGCCTGTGTTTATCTTTCAAATCAACACTTCTACAACATTCTGAGAAAATCGCCATCATTTCCAATCACTGAAAAGCTATTTTTAGAACAGGCTCATGGCCTACTCATTGGGGTTACCTTCAAAATTATAAAAACAAAAAAACAAACAAAAAAAAACCCCAAAAAACAATTGCATAGAAATATTAAATAAGATAATGCTCACTTTTGTCTGTTTTTTTTCTCTCCACACAATAACAATCACAATAAACATGCTAAATAAATACCTCTCTGACCATTTGATTCCAAATTGAGCATTATCATCTTTGCAAGACTTGGCTTGGATCGCATCAGTTTGTGCCGAATGTCCCGTGAGCGTATGTATCGAGCCCTGCTGCCCACCCATTCAAAAGTAACAAAACAATTCAAGTGAGTCACAGTCCATCATCACCACGGTCATGTGATAATGGCCTTACTTTGATTTCCGCAGGCTGCCTGCATGCGAGGCGCAAAACAGTGTGTGTGATGGCGATGATGCAGTGTTTCCCACGACAGCCATCCATCCATTTCTTGGCACGCACACACACTGACGCACACACGAGCCATATGTCCACTCCATAGCCACTGCATGCCTCCACTGTGACCTGCCCAACATGCAACTGGTTGCTTGTTGCTTCCTGTGCAGAATGAGTTCAATCAAAGTGGAGGAAAATAAAATACATGAGACAGTAAACAGGGATTCAGAGAGGTGAGTTGAAAGAGAGGAATTTTTTTTTTGTACAGAGATGATGGGAGGAGGTGGGGCGGGATGTGTGTGTGTGTGGGGGGGGTACCATTTGGTAGTTGATGTTGTGGTGTTTGGGGGAGCAGATGGCCGGGCTCGAGGAGGGGCGTGTCTTGTCCTTGCGACCCTTCACAAATCACACAGTTCTCCCCCGAGGGGCTCGCGACTCGTCCTTCAATAAGAATCAATGGGAATTACTTGGCCAGAGAAAGGGATGAATGGGCGGCGGGGCGCGAGACCTCTTCCTTTGTTGTACTGGTGCGTGTCACAGAACCCCCCTGCTCCACACACACACACACATACGCACATACGCGCGCGCGTGCGCACGAAAGCTACACGCGCACACAAGCGACTAATGTGCAATGCACTCCAGTTAAACAATCGATATCCAGTTAAACAATTTCTCAAACTCGCGCACGCGCGTCGCAGGGAGAGAAGTGGGTGGAGCTACACGGAGTACACGACTCCAAAAAAAAAAATAATGTGGCGCTGGTGGAGAAACGTGGTCGTACGACTTTCCAATTCTCTCCATACGTCAGTCACGCTTTGCAGTGGTAATTGCAAAATGCGTGCCACGTCATAGTGATGAATGACTGATGGCGGCAGAGGTGCACAGGGCACCTCCGATATTCGCGATGAGATGAAATAATAAAAGGCCTCCGAAGGGGGATTTGACGACACGCCACATATAGGAGCTTTATAAACCTTTGAGGCGTTCCACAATGCTTGCAGGCCGAAATCAACTGGTTAAATGCAATCAGCGTCCTAAACACACACTGGAATCTGCAATGGAAGCACCATGTCAGGCAAGGATAATGATGTTAAAGCTCAAGGTCAAAGGCCCCTGGAGTAGCATGAAGCTAGGAAATACAAGAATAAAAAATATTGAATGATAGTAATAATATTAATAATAATAATAAACATCGAAATTATGTTATCTTGTGATTTTCTTAATGCAAAAACATGCATGGGTCCATTTGGGAGTGAATGTGAGTTGCATTTTTGTTTGTCAACATGTGCTCTGTGATTAGCTGGTGACCAGTTCAGGGGCTTCAGCACACCTATAGAAACCGCGGTAAGCACAAGACATCACTAATTTTTTTTAATGGGGGGAAAAAAAATAACATAAGATACCCATTTAATACTGATAATTTTTGCATTGTCAAGTCAAAGCTGAGTTTTTTCTTCTTCTTGCTTAGCATTTGTTGACCTACAGCATACTGAATTATAGTTAAATCTCATTTCATAAACTAATTTTTTTAATGTATTTGGTCCCAAATGGAAAAAATAAAACATTATGTTCAGTCATGCATAGAGCGTCACAACTGTTTCTATGATGCACTGTAAGTGTGACACCACTTTAAATTACAATAAAAAACACATTGGTAAAGTGTTACATTTCTGACAGTTGTAAACTAAAATGTGTTGAAGCAGAATTTATGATACAGTACACCTAGATGATCCAAAAAAAGTGACAGCTCATGAAATGAAGTCTTCAGTGGAAACATGGCCGCCGTAAGCTCTTATTAACATCATGCAAACACGTGCAAATTCTCCGAGGAAACACAACGCGCACACATCTCAATGCTGTGATGTGATTGCATGCAGAAACGGTGATATTATCAAACCTGATCAGACCCTCTCTCTGGTGTTGTATTATTGTGGGAGAGCAGGTGCTGCTGGCCCAATTACCATACAGCTGAAAGCACAAAGAGAAAAACTTTACTCCCTGTATGTGCCCTCTCACACACGCACCCCCCCCCCCCCCCCCCCCTCTCTCTTTCTCCCCCCCCAAAGTCCCTTAATGACGGCCACGCGAGTGACACACCACTAAGTCTCTTTTTACTGCCTGCACCAAAAGAGATGCAGTCCAACACAGAAGAGGACTTGCCTGCTTGTTTGGATATGTGCGCACTTTTTTTTTTGTTTTTTTTTTGCTATCGTTCATTAGTTTGCGGAAATCCTAAAATGGTGGCATCATCACCAGTGGAGTGAATGCGCTTGACGAGGTGTAAAGTTGTGCATCGAGCGGCCACAAACGAAAGATAAGCCCATTAAAATAGACCTTGTGGAGTGTGAACATGTGAAAGACGCGCCAGGGCTTACACTATAGGAATGTGGCCCGGCAGATGGTCCGAGCCGGGTGAACGCTTTGGACCATGCATGAGCTTGGCCCCCGAAGGGGTGTACCGGGCTGGCTTCACGTTAACCCAAATTCGGGGGTCGACGTTCGTCCCATCCCGCGTGGTCCAGGTTAAAAAATTTGTCGGAATGTAAATGGAAAAGGTGGGGGTACATCAGGAGGGGTTGTTGTACATTTAACAGCCCTCTATAGCCATTTGGTGTGTCCCTTTGAGAGAAAGAGCGAAAAGCGAGGAGGGGGTGGGCCTAGAAAAAAAAAAAAAAAAGTTGTGGGCACCTCCTCAGCCCCCCCTTTTTTTGCGATGGCCCCGGGGCGGACTTGTGGTGGTTGAGGGAGGGGAAGAAGAGGAGCAGAGGGGCTTATTTGCATCTTATTACCCTGCGTATACTGGTCTGATATAAAAGCCTGTACAGGATCGTCGAGCCATCAGACACACGCACTGTTTACCCGAGTGAGACCAAGAGAGGCTTGTTTTCCTCGCTCGGGACAGCATTTTATCAATCAAGTTGGGGGGGGGGGGAAGAAAAAAAAAACAAGGACTCACAACTTTTTGCGCAAGATCATTTGGAATTATTTCAAACAGGGATTTCCACCAAGGACCATTCTGTTGCGGATTATTTATTGGCCAAAGAAAATACAAAATTATACAACAGAGGCTCGTATGGGAAAATAGACAATCATAAGGAAAGTGAATTTTGACTTAAACGGAAGAACCCATCCAAGTTTCTCCATGTTTTTTTGACTTGAGCTGCAACAACTTGTGGAGTTTTGAGCGATTGTTTTGAACGGGCTGTCAACACAATGGGACGCTTGTGTCTGCCCTTGTTTGTCACTCTCTCCCTTTTCACCTGCCAGGTATTGTAGCAATTATTTAACGGCATCGCGCGCATTTGGCCGCGCTTTTACGCACCGATTTTCTCCTTTTTTCTGCAGATTTGAAATGTTAACGCGCCTAAATGACAGCTTAGCCTACTTCTGACTGTTTGCCTGCTTGTTTGTAATATCACTTTAGGTTTTGTGCTCGGGAGTGTTTGAGCTGAAGCTGCAGGAGTTTCTAAACAAGAAAGGGGTGGCGGGGAACGCCAACTGTTGCCCCGGCGGCGGCTCGACGCAGCAGCCGAGCCACCAGCAGTGCGAGTGCAAGACTTTCTTTCGGATCTGTCTGAAGCACTACCAGGCCAACGTGTCTCCCGAGCCCCCCTGCACATACGGCGGAGCGGTGACCCCAGTTCTGGGTTCCAACTCCTTCCAGGTGCCCGAGACCAACGCGGACACCTTCACCAACCCGATCCGCTTCAATTTTGGCTTCACATGGCCGGTGAGTGACTCAGGCAATATTGATGTGTCTTTTTTTTTTTTTGTTTTTTTTTTTTGTGCGTGTTACTGTTCAGAATTAAAATAGAGCGATTTATGGTCTAATTCCATCGCAGCACATTTGCTCTAAATGGCGTTAAAACGCAGCAGATGCTCCCAAAATTGTGAGGGTCTTTGTCAGTAGTGTGAGAAGGTCTATTGTAGTAGAGTGTGTGTGTTTGTGGGGTAGGGGGTTTTGGGGGGGGGGGGGGGGGGGGGGGGTCGCGGGGCGGCGGGGTTGATGTTTTCACCAAACGCCTCACTCCGACCAAGCGTGGTGGGAAATTTAACATCCTCCGAGTTTGGCACATCATTGGCAGCGCAGCGTGAAATTCCGCCTCGTTTGCTTCACGACGGAGTCCTAATGTAATAGCAGCAGGGCCGTGAAAGGGAAGCAGGTAGTCGTGAGCCTTATTAGGCCCCTAATCAAGACTGTTCAATGAGGCTATGAAGTTTATTGAGAGGCGTCCCTTTGCAACCCCCCCACCCCTCTTCTTCATGTGGCTCTGCAGGCTGAGCAGCTGTTGACTCTCCTTGTCTCTCTCTCTTTTTTTTTTTCTCTCCCCCAGGGGACGTTTTCACTGATCATTGAGGCACTGCACACAGACTCCCTGGACGACCTGGCAACAGGTGGGTGACAGCCAGAGAAGCGGCTCGTGTAACCTGAAGACACGCCAGCAGGCTAATTGTGACATTGTTTTCCTCCTTAATGGCAGTTCATTGACGCTGAAAAGAACAACATAGAACTTGTCACTCGTGATAATAACATCTGAATTAATACCTTAATTTTGCGTACAAAGAATTAAGGGTGGGGATTTATAATAATCTTAACGGCACCCTCACTGTGTTGCATTAGTAAAGGCAAACAAGAAGGTGGCTTTAACAAGATGTGAGATAAAAGACACACTTTGGGCAGGTGTCACCTGCTACTCTTATCTTATCACCTAACGCTGATGGTGATAAAGTAACCACAGCTCAGAAGAGTGGTGATAAAAGAAAATGTGCTGGTCACTGTGTAAAACCGATATGCAGCCAACTGTTGCTGATTTTGTCATTCTCTGGAGAATACAGTGCATTCAAACTGACCAACGAGTTGCCGTGTGGTCGGCTTTTACAGACAACCCAGAGCACCTCATCAGCCGCATCACCACTCAGCGTCACTTGACAGTGGGGGAGGAATGGTCCAAAGACATGCAGACAGCCGGCAGGACGGAGCTACGTTACTCGTACCGCTTCCTGTGTGACGAGCATTATTACGGCGACGGCTGCTCCGTGTTCTGTCGACCCCGAGACGACGCCTTCGGACACTTCACCTGTGGAGAGCGTGGCGAGATCATTTGCAACTCTGGCTGGAAGGGGCAGTACTGCACCGAACGTAAGTCCCGATTAGTTTGTTTACATCCAACCTGCATGGGATATAACCGGTGCGGTGATGCTGCTCCTGTTAAGTATTACTAAATTTAAATTCACTAATCGTCTGAGTAGCGCAAATGCATCATATTCAGTCATGCCTCAAAAGTTGACTTATGATAATATCATCAAACGGCATCCAGTCGTTTCATTTATAAAGTTCGTTCCTCCAACAGTCACTTGGCCGTCGCTACTGTTCAAGGACCCCCAAACCCCCACTCTCTCCCTGTGTCCTAATGCAGGGCCCGTGTGCAACAGGCGTCAGTTAGTTATCCCCAAGCACCAGAGGCCTCCATTCTAATGAGCCGCAATGGCTCCTCAGTAATTCACACGCCGCGTGCCTTCCATTAGACCACTGGGGCCTCCTCACCCCCCAAAACCTCCTCCCCGATTGGCCAAGTGGGGGTCCTGCATTGTTGTGGCCCGAGCCGGTGATTGGCCAAGCGGGGCTATGTATTGTTGTTCAGGGGGCAGCTGCTCGGTGCGAGGAGACAATAGAGCAGCTGTCTGGTGGTTAGCTCCACACAGACCAGCTGGCCCTGGGAGAGAGGTGGTTGGAAAGGGGGTGTGGGTTGGGGGGGTGAGAGGAGAGACGGGAGGAGGAAAGGAGGGATGCTGAAGGCGAGAGGGAAAGAAGCAGAAATAGGGCGGAATGACGGCAGAGGGAGAAGAAGCAGATTGGCGAGGGCGCTATAGGTGTACAGTTGCGTAGGTCGGTTGGAAGGGGGCGGTGGGCAAGGCTGAGAAAAACGAGACTTAAGGCCCACAGTCAAGAGGGAGAAAGGCGTCTTTGTGTGGGGTGCTTTTGTGTTGGAGAGCAACCATGTTAATAGAGAGGGCCTGTTGGCTGCTATGGTGGCTTTGGACACCAAAGGAAGGGGGGGGGGGTCTCCAAAGCCACCATAGCAGCTAAGTCCTGAAGGTAAACAGTCCAGCAAATTGTGCAGCACAGTCTAAATACTCTGCACTGAGTGGTCTTTATCAAGAATGGCCTCCTGACCCCAATTTCTTCCGCTGTTTGACTGTTTTGCACTGTGGCACCTGCGTTTTTATTGGTCTCCTATCAGAGTGTAAGACTAAGAGACAGGTGGACAGGTAAAGGAAAGTCGCTAAACAGCCAACAGAACAATCGCACAGATTAGGCCGCTGAGGTGATGAATGCATTTTGCTTTACTCACCTTTGTTGTTTTTCCTCTGCAGCAATTTGTCTTCCTGGCTGTGATGAAGATCATGGCTTTTGTGAGAAACCTGGAGAATGCAAGTAAGTTGAGACATGACTTGTTGTCCCCCCCCCCCCCCCTCCATTTTAAACAGACACACACTTGGGTGGGTTTGTCCTGGCTTTGTTACTAACAGCATTTGATTCATGGTGGGTTCCAGGTGCCGAGTGGGATTCAGTGGTCGTTACTGTGATGACTGTATCCGTTACCCGGGCTGCCTCCATGGTACGTGCCAACAACCCTGGCAGTGCAACTGCCAGGAGGGATGGGGCGGCCTCTTCTGCAACCAGGGTGAGTCTCTTGGATGTCTGCCTTTAGTTACAATTACAGTTCCAAGCATGTTAAAAGATTAAACTTTCAGCAAAACTGTGCTGTGAAATATTTGATATATTTTTAATAAAAATAATAAATAATTTTTTTTTAACAAAATTGTAATCACAAAATGTTTCCATAATTAATCTTGATTAATCATATTTTTCTACTTTTGCTTCTACTTATTTCTTCAAAGCTTGTAAAAGATATTTACTTGAGTAAAATCTTGGAATTACTGTAAAATCATCAAATGTTTATTCATATTCCCACCAGAGACTCCAAGTTTGGCTGCACACTCAGTTTAACTGAGTTATTTTTTTTAATGATTTAATGACATTTAAATGAATCTCCAGAGTTAACGCTTTAATTTTGACAGCCCTATTTTTTTTATTGCCGTTTCCAGATCTGAACTACTGCACACACCACAAGCCATGTCTCAATGGTGCCACGTGTACGAACACAGGCCAGGGTAGCTACACTTGCTCCTGTCCGCCTGGCTATACAGGTGCCAGCTGTGAGATTGAAGTCAATGAATGTTCTGGAAACCCATGCCGCAACGGTGGCAGCTGCACCGTAAGTATCAATCTGAGTGGGTTGTCAATAAAAATGTTAATCGAAACAAAAGAAAGTACGTAATGTTTTCTTTTTAATATAGGACCTAGATGGTAGCTATAAGTGCACCTGCCCACCTGGTTTCTATGGAAACAACTGTGAATTGAGTGCCACTAGCTGTGCGGACGGGCCTTGCTTCAATGACGGACGCTGTGTCGACAACCCAGAGGGGGGTTACTTCTGTCAGTGCCCCATGGGATACGCTGGATTCAACTGTGAAAAAAAAATTGACCACTGTTCATCCAACCCCTGCTTGAATGGTAGGTAGTCCTCTGCTTACTTGCTACACTGACAAGTGAAATATCCGTGATTTTGACGCTGACTTCTTACTACGTTTCCCTCTGCAGGAGCAGAATGTGTGGATTTAGTCAACTCATACCTCTGTCAGTGTACAGAAGGGTTTTATGGTACCAACTGCGAGGACAGTAGCAGCAGCCTCCCTGGACACTGTCTGTCTTTTCCATGTCAAAATGGTGGGACATGCCAAGAAGGAGTCAATGGCTACACATGCACCTGCCCTCCAGGTATGAAGTCATATTCAAAATGCAGAGGTGGCAAATCTAGGTCCAGAAAGTAAATACCCTGCCACAGTTTGGCTTTAGCCCCAGGTGCTAGCTAGCTAGCTCCCATGGTGCTCATTTTACCTGCTACGGACGGAGCAAGCTAGCTAGCTATAGCTAGCATCAGGGGCTAAAGCCAAACTGTGGCAGAGTTTTTACTTTCTGGACCTGAATTTGCCACCTCTGTCAAAATGACTTTATTGTGTTATTTGAGAGCAAACCAAATCAGAGTTGTCAAATCCCGGTCCAGATAGTAAAAACGATGCCACAGATGCTTCTACCCAAGCGGCAGGTAAACAAACTCCCGGGTAGCTCATTTACCTAAAGCACTGTGGCTATAGCCAAACTGTGTCCCGGTTTTTACTTTCTCGACCTGGATTTGACACCACTGTACAATAAGCAGACTCCTAAAACTGGGTTCTTGTGCAGGGTACACCGGCAAAAACTGCAGTTCCCCCATCTCCCGCTGTGCTCACAATCCCTGCCACAATGGAGCCACTTGCCACGAGCGTGGCGGACGCTACGTGTGCGCCTGTGTGCCAGGCTACGGCGGGCACAACTGCCAGTTCCTCTTACCAGAGGTTCCCCAAGGTCACCCAGTGGTGGACGGACCGGACAGACGTTATTCCTCACTGGAAAGCGAAAGCTTCGATGATGATGACGACAATGACGACAGCGGCTTCCCCTGGACGGCCGTGTGCGCCGGCGTATTCCTGGTTCTGGTGATGCTCATCGGTTGCTCCCTGCTGGTGGTCTACGCTCGGGTCAAACTCCAATTGCGGCACAGTCATCGCAGCGACAGCGTCCGTAGCGACAGCCACGAAACAATGAACAACCTGACGACCACCAACAATTGCCTCCGCAGTGACAAGGAGCTGGTCACTGCGATGACGACATCCATTAAAAATACCAACAAAAAGGTAGATTACCATTCCGAGTTGGCTGGTTCACTTGGTGGTCTGAGTGGGCTTAATGGACTCGGTGGATCGGAGAAGCAAGGCTTTAAGACTCGCTACTCCAGTGTGGAGTACAACCTCGTCCATGAGCTGCGGCCTGAGGAGGTGTCACTGTGCAAACAAGAGGAGCATGACTGCACAGGAGAGGAGTCTGATACCGAGGAAATATGCAGGAAAAGACAAAACAGGTAAATTGTGGTCAAACATACCCGAAAATGAAGCATAGATGGATAAAATACTTCAATTCCTAATGTACCGTCATTTCTTCTGTCTTATAGTGAAACATCAGAAGAGAAACAAGTGGAAGAGTCGCCAAGCTGCAGCGAAACCATGAATCAATCAACCATCGATCTGAACCAACACGCCACCAGTGACCTTAAATACCAATCATCAAGTGATGTCAAATACCAGTCAAGCTGTGACGTTGAATATCACTGCAGTGCCAGCGGCGAGAGCAAGTACCATAGCGCTACAGACACCAAATACCAGTCTGTCTACGTCATATCGGACCAGAAAGACGAGTGTTTAATCGCTACAGAGGTGAGACAATTTGTTGCAAATCAAGTAAACTTGAATTAGACTGTCAGTAAGGTATTGCAAGTTGGGTTGGAAATGATTGATTCATCTTGATTGCCTTCAGTAAAATGAAACAAATAAGCAGTTATATACAGAATTTTACAGGACATATGGTGAAGCCTATGCTTTTTCTTTTTTTTTTTTTTTTTTTTTTTTACAAAAAAATTGGGGTGTCGAAATTACTGAGATAATTTTGAGTTAATTTAAAGTTCCACCAATTCTTTACTTGGAAAGACTGTACTGGGGGAATTCCAGTCGCAATGCAGCAGACACATCCACGTCAAAATTTAGCAGTAGTAAATTTAATAATCATGCATAAAATTGTGCTGATTCGGATCAAGTTGCATTTTACAATTTAAAAAATGTGCAGAATTTCACAAGTTACTTCATGTTAACGATTATATAGCTCTTAATATGAAGCGAAAAATGCACTGAGCTGTCACCGTCTTCCAAATGCAATTATGCCATCTAGTGGCAGAAAAATGACTTCAACACAAATCAATATCACACTCGTTTTTTTTTTTTACAGTCCAGTACATCTTTTTAATTTAAACAAAATTTTATGAATTATTATGAAATGACTGTATCAATGACTAAAAGAAGCAGTCTTTTTTTTCCACTTTTATGTTAACAAGAGTATGAAAGTAGAATATTTTTATTGTACATTTAGAACAGATTTAAAATTTGCGATTAATCATGAGTTAACTATTGAAGCCATGCAATTAATTACACTAAAATAAATGTAACCTTCTGACACCCCCACAAAAACTGTTTTGCAAAGTGATGCTTCACATTCATAATAAAAAAAAAATGCTATTCGTCTTTCAGGTATGATACCCATCTGGACCAAGTTCCTCTGGACGATGGTGGTCCTCGCTAACCCTGAGCAGTACAGCTCAGCTTGTCTCCGGGAGGTTTTACTCCTGCGGTTTGCTGCTGTTCCCTGGAATTTACTGAAGGATCTTGGAGCCAAGGTGCCACTGAACCAAGTGCAGAGTCAGTGAATTTTGGACAATGCTGACCTCAAATGAGGACATCAGGCTCATACTTGGTGCGCAGCGATATGATGTACCTCCAAAGCACCCGAAGCAGTGCGGGCCTTGTTCAAAGTCGAAGCAACTCGTGCTATCCAGTGACTTTTGCTGAAGAACGATGGAAGAGCTTCATATAATATCGGCATCGAGGTGGATTCCATTCATTTGCTGTCGATGAACAAGGCAGCACTGACCTGGATGATGAAATAGTAGTACCATGGAGTACTGATTAATGAACAGAGTAGTACCTTTGGAGTACTGAGAACTTATCTTGTAGTACTGTGCTATGTGCTATGGTTATTAAAGATGACAGTGCGTGTTCTGTGCAGTGCCGCAGAGGACAGAGTGTAGACATGGCAAGGGTGCGAGTCTTTTCCACGGCGCAGTATTCTCAACTGTAGCCAATTTCTTAAAAGATAACAGCAAATTTTTAAGTGGTCCGACTGCGCATCTTTAAGTCTGCAGCACTGGCAGACCGTGTCGGCTGAGCTGGTTCTCAGCAGAACATACAGAACCTGAAGACTCCAGTAGGGACTGCAAATCGATCCAACGTGGATCCTGTTGGGCCATACTGGCCCCTGACCCTGAAGGTTTGGATACACAGGGCAATGTTTTTAGCGAAATATGAATTAATATTACAAAAAAAAAAAAAAGTCACTGAAAGTAATCAAACACAGTTCATGGAATGTTTTATTACCACTATAGAAATGACGATGTTGTGTTTTTATGTCAAACCATGAAGGGAGTCGTCCGAACTGCCAAGACCTCCTTACACTGCGCGGGTGTCATGTGTGTCACGTGTGTTTATGAGATGTGTAAGCACAGACAAGGTCACCTGTGTCTTAACTGTTAGCCGGTCATCATTTAGCCACCATTGCCCTTGCCTGCTCACCATTGGCTAGCATCGTGCGATTCATGTTTTTAATCTTATTTTTTATTATTGAAACAAAGACGTTGTTTTAATTTAATTATTGTTATTTGTGTTCCAATTTTGTGTGATGTTTTGTGTTATAATTTATGTTTGATTGTTTTTTTTTTATTTGACAGATAATGTATGTATGTAATGTATGTATGTATGCGTGTATGTATGTGTGTATGTATGTATGTATGTTTGTATGTAAGTATGTATGTTAGGCACTTGAGACCACTGTGACTGTTGTATTTAAAAGAGAAGTTGTATGTACAGAGCCTGTCGTTTTTATTACTGGAAAACAGCGCAATATTTTTCCAAAATAAAAGAGGAAATATTAGTACACGTGTTTTGAAATGCTTGCATTCCCGTTTGGTAATCGCACGACGTCGCGTGAAGTCAGGCCTGTTGATATGCGTGGAGAAAAACATCCAGTACGAGAAATGGAAACAATTTATTTCCCACGAGATATTTTCGTCTCCAGTCAAGACAATCCAACAAATAGTAGAGGGATTTTTTTTTTTGTTGCCAAGTGATAGTGTCGTGGTATGTGTTTGCGTGTGTGCGCGCGTGTTTGTGTGTGTAACAGGGCAGAAGACTGTCTCCTTGTGGAACCGCTAAATGAGACAAAGATACACCCCATAATCATAGACCAATTTGCAAGACCAGAGTCATCTCTTTATGCGTGCGTGTGCGCATGTGTGTGAATGTGTATGCATATGACACAGACATCGCTTTATGATGCTATTAGTTAGGTGTTTGACAGATTTGTCAAAGAAAGTTTTGTCCGAAGAATGTGTTGAGAATCAGTGTCTGTGTCTGAGCAATTGTGTGCGTGCGGCTGCGTGAGTGTACAGTATGTGTGTGAGCTCTTGTTTAAAGCGGAGGGATATTTTTAGCTCGAGAGCGAAACCACAGTCTGGATTTAGTCCCGGTGGCCCCTGTCTGACTATGATGTGCGTATGTGTACGCGTCCCTGTGTATATACATGTCATTTGGTGACCACTGGGTGTGTAGAATAAGTCATCAAAGAAACTAATTTGACTCAAAGTCTTATAAATACTTGAACAAAATGTACACACTCAAAAGTATTTGGAGAGTTATTGCCTCTGTGCATCCCCATGATGGCTGGCTTTAATTTAAGAGGTTTCGCAAATACATGACACTGACCATTTTGAAATTACAGACATTTTATGTAGCGTGTTTTCATTGGCTTAAAAGTGTTTGGACCTTTGGCATAATTATAAATACAGTGTCATATTTTTCACTTGGGTGAAAATCCTTTGTAATCAATGGTTGCTTGTTAGAGATTTAAGTATTCGTTCTCTTTTGACATGAGTGAAAAACGAGCCATTACTTTGCCATCAAAAAGTCAAGAGACGACGTTTGTCGTCAAAACTGGCACATTTTGATTTTCGTGCCAGGGCATGCTTAGTTTGGGTATTTGGCAGACCGTGTACTCTGCCTTTCTGGGCGTTCCAGTGGACCAATTGCGTTTTATTTACACCTGACGATTTGGTGACTGGAAGCCGTTTAGACTTTCAACCACCTCGGAGCAGGTCTAAGTTGTGGCACTGGTGAATTTGCGACTTTGATGGATTTGATCGCGGTGCAGGGATTCATTAATATGATAACAGTGTGCATCAAACCCTGTAAATCATTGTAGAAATGAATGAATTGAACAACTCATTATTATCATTATCTTGAACAATCTGGGTGGAAGGCAGACGACAAGTTCCTTATAAACACACTTTGTGTGCTTTGATCTTCTCCTTCTCCTCATTTCTCCCACACTGAATTTAAAGGAAATGAGGGGACTACCACAACGATGCGAACACGACTTTCTAACTTGCTTTCTAACTTATGAAAATACCAAAAGAAAGAAAACTCCACCCATGCACACAATTAGACCGCGCTTTGTGCTAGACTGCCTCTGGGCACGGAAATAGGGCCCATCATGTTTTTGGATCACAAGCTGTTGCTTTCTTTCACCATTCTGATACAAGAATACAAGAAAAATCTGATTCCAGAAGAGAAAAAAAAGTAGCTTAAAAAAATATGTTCACATCAAACATTACTGACAAAATAGTTCCTCCAGTACTGTTCATGCAATCCTCATTTCATGGTGACAGTTTTTCCAAAAGTCAGCATAAAACTTAGTTTCCATGTAGCCAGTAAGGCCAAACGCAAAGAAAACAACTTGTGTTTGGGATGAGCTGGACTATCACAGCATTCCGAATGACGTGACGCCCGCGACACGCTCAAATGACCATGCGCGGCGGGCAGGCGGAAGCGGTCACTGGGCCGGCGCTTATGGGCAACAGTGGGATGTTTTGCCTCGCAAAGACTGCGACTGTGACCGCTCAAAAAGTATTTGCTTGTATTACACAAGCGGCGGGCGGTTGTTAGCACATACCATGGTAAGCTTTTTAACTTAACTTTTTTTTCACTGCCACAATAGCTTTTTCGCTGAGTTGGAAAATCGCAGGAGACAGGCTTAGGGCCTGTCCTTTGTTGCCGCCAGGCTGTCCTGCGGCCACGAACAGCCGCACACACTCGCATCGTCCCTCTGGTGTCAATAGTCGCACAAAGCACTGGTCACTGGATGCCATATGCTCAGAGAGAGGAGTCCTCTTTGAACTTCCGAGGGACATAGGCTCAGTCCTTCATGCTAAAATGCACACAGAAGGCCATAGTGGATGTGTGTTTTACAGAGAGGTAAAAAAAAATGGCAGGCGAATTACGGTACCCATCATGGTGGATATTAAAAGTACGCAAACCTCTGTTCAAATACCAGGTTTTTGTAATATAAATAAAATGAGACCATAATAAATCATTTAAAACATTCTCACCCTTTAATGTGACCTTTAGTGTGTAGAACTCAGTTTTTATTAAAAATAAACTAAAATAGTTCTCAGTTAATCTAACACTAGCCATTTTGCTGCGTATGCTAACCTTCTTGTAACTGGGATGTTGCTGAATTCAGAATGAATAAGATCACATTTGGGTTAAGTGAGAGTCAGCACACACCTGTCACCATTTAAAGTGCCTTTGATCAACCCCAAATAAATTTCAGATGTTACAGTAATTTTTCCCTGATGTTTTATTTTTACTTTCAAGCCGCATTGGATAGTCTCAAAATCTCCCAAACACGTGGGGAAATGTGTCATTGCCAATGAAATTAAGATTGAACTTTTGCCGTAATTCCAAAGCACAGACACAACACTGATCTTCACCAGAAGAACACCATGTCTACACTAAAGCGTGGTGATGGCAGCATTAACATTATGATAGGGTCAAGACAAGGTCGAAGGAATTACGAACAATTTGAAATAGAAGTCAGTGGAAGCACAAAATCATCAGCGTACTGCAAGAAAGCAAAAAAAAACAAAAAACAAAAACAAAACAAAAAAAAAAACAGGAATGAAGTTATTTGGGGTTAATCAGGGGCAATTCAAATGGTGGTAGATGTGTGATGACTGTTTAACATAAGTGTGCATGTGATTTGGTTAATTCTAAAAACAGCCACATCCCAGTTTTTGGAGGGTGTGCACACTTGTGCAACCACATTATTTCAGTTGCTTATTTTTAACTTCCTTCTCAACTTCCCTGTTCATGTTATAGAACACAATGGTAGAGACTGTTTTGGAATGATTTATCATGGTCCGATTTTGTGATACACAAAAACTTCGTATTTGAATAGGGGTGTGCAGACTTTTTATATCCACTGCAGGTACCAGAAAAAGTAGAGTGAAAGTACTGTACAACTTTCTATGATTCCAATGTCCCTTTTGACAAATCACTGTTAGCGTATGTTTTTCGTTAAAATCTATCAAAAATATTCAAAACGTTAATTTCTAAGCATCAGAAATCAAACAAAAAGTACTGTATGATAAAAACATTTTTTTGTCTGTATTAGACCCTCTCTTGCACGTTCACTCAATCCACACACGCCTTTTATTGTGGAGGGTAGTAGGCAGGACCGTATCCAATTCAGAGAACAGGCTGTTAAAGTGTGTCTCTGCTATAATCTGATTAAACTGTCCATTCATGTGTCTCTCCTCCAAGAAAATCTTAAATGACTTTTTTTTTTTTTTTTTTTTGAATTTGCATGACACTGTGATTCTTACTTTCAGTGAAAATGGAACCACAAAGTGTGTGTAACATATCGAAGAACTCCTCCCATGGACAATGCAACAGATTTGGCCTTTTTCGAACAATGCACTGAAATTGTGTTAAAAAAAAAAAAAATGCGATGTAGACCTTATTTATATGACGTCAAAACAAAAACCAATGAAAAATATGCCATGTTAAAAGGTGGCTCTATTAGATTTTGTTTTTTTTAAAGGTTTGTGATTAGAGTTTTGCATTCAGTATCGCTGATGTGACATGATTAATTTAAAAAATAATAAAAGGTAAAATTGCTACATTTATTTTTGCATGAATATATAAAATGAACGGCCTACGATAGTACAGTGTTCCCTCACTTTTCGCGGGTGATATGTTCCACGCCCACCCGCGATAGGTGAATTTCTGTGAAGTACAGTAGAGGTTAAAAAAAAAAAAAAAAAAAAGGATAGTTCCAAGAACAACAACAACAAAAAAACAAAACAAATAAATAAATAATAAAAAAAATGATTATGGTGTATTATGAGTTGATGTGATGGAGTACATTGTCACCAGGTTTTTTTTCCCTGACAAGCAGCAGGTCTCCTTAGAAGCTTCAGTGGAGAGGGCTACATTATTGTTGACATTGTTAATAAGTACTAGATAATTAAGCACACAATGGATATGATCAAAAAGAGGAAACT
The DNA here is from genome assembly GCF_051991245.1 of Festucalex cinctus. NCBI lineage: Eukaryota > Metazoa > Chordata > Actinopteri > Syngnathiformes > Syngnathidae > Festucalex > Festucalex cinctus. Next base: position 26,624,828 of record NC_135414.1, read on the forward strand.
TGAGCCCATCTGGTTAAGGTGACCTACTTTTTCGGATGTATTAGAGGGCTGGATAGTCCCAGAAACAAGTGGCTGCTAACATGTTTTCATTCTTAACTGTTCATAGCAGGCCAGGAGCTCCTTTTTGGCAGGAAGGAAACCAATGAAAGTTAGTTCTTCGAAGGGGCTGCAAACAATTCAAAAACTATAAATAGTTGTCCAACCAAGGAGGTGCAGACAGGAACTGCAAGGGCATTAGGAGCATTACAATTACAACTTATATGGAACTGCTTTAAATTATTTTCAGGAGACTTTTCAAATCAGATTTTAGCTTCTATGCATTGCCATGTCAGTGGAATCTACCCAAGGCCTTCAGAATCACAAGTGCTGACACATGACACATACACACGTTAGCCGTGTTTGGTTGTCATATTAGTGTTCCTGATGGTCTTTATTTTGATTGTATTAATTGTCGAGGCAATTCCATTCGTGTAATCCTAAATTTTCTTTTTTGAGGTTCTTTTTTGCTTTCATTTCCTGTTTGCCATTCGGGTCACCAGAAAAGATGACTCAAATGCAGAATCACACCGATCGGGCACCTCTCTCCACTATATACTATTTTATTAGCATCACAATTTGTCATCAGGTCAAATCCCCATGCAGAGCGTCAATGACTCCAGATTTTTAGTGCTAAATCTTGTGGGAAAATAGAGATTTCTCTCTCAGCCGTGCCCCATTGTTGCTCGTGAACAAACGAAGTGACCACAGCAGCCCGAGTCGCACAATGACAGACAGCTTATTCAGCGACTTCATCTGTCGCCATTCCCCTGGGACTCGACTCTGATCTTTTCCCAGAGCTCCATCTCTCTTGTTGACTTACTGATTCTGGATCTGCCCCTCCTCCTTTACTTTTTCTTGTACTCAAACTCAACTAATATCTGCAGAATATTACTCTATTAAATGTTTCTGTTCCATTCTGCACTTGACCTTATGGCGAGTCGGTCCGCATCAGAGGTGATTCGATTTCTTATTTTTTGTTTGTTTTTTGGTCCCCCCCAAGTGTTGTTTATTGTCATCTCTCCCTGGGGGATTAAAGTGGTTGTAAAGACAGTCATTCCTTCAGAGACACCAGCTTCCATCAGCGCCTTCTGGCCATTAGTGGTGCATCGTGGGAACAGCTTGGCAAAGGACAATGATTGGCTAGAACAATGAGGCTGCACAAGGCAACACAAAGGGCACGCCCACTGCATGATGGGAACGAGTAGTTGAGGAAGCAGATGTTACCATAGAGGACACACAGGAGGGAAGAGTGAGTGAGAGAGGAGAGAGAGAGAGAGAGAGAGAGAGAGAGAGAGAGAGAGAGAGAGAGAGAGAGAGCAATCGATCCAGTCATATCACAATAAATTGGTCGAGCACATGACAAGGTAATGTTTAATATCTATATGATGAATGTATCCAGACACACTTGTTAATCACTTAAAAAACCTACTCGGAATTGGATTATACGAGTTTGATTAGGAATAATCTTGGCATATAGGTGGTCTGTGAAAGACTGTATCAGTGTATCTTCCAAAAAAACTATAAGAAAGACTCATTTTCATTGGGTGTTATAATATCACCTGCCATCAAATGCATCCCCAGCCTAAAAAAAAAGGAAAGCAAAATCCACCCTTATTTGAGATGCCAAAACGATATGTGGCTTCCGTGGTTTCTTTTTTCCAAGTGGCTCTTTAGTTGCCGAAAGTAATGTAGTATGTACCTCCTTACTTGCCGTACGCTGGTCGTGTGCGCCAGCGTCCTCGGAACTGCATATTTCCAACTATGTACATGTTATACAGACATGCCATTGCCACAGTACACAATACCAAACAAAACAACTTGCAACTTCACTTTGACAACTGTACATGACTGTCGCACGCCAATATTGATTCGTCATGTATAAGCCAGCGTATCTATCCATTATTTTCAGTAAGGCCATGATGGCTGTTGCAGATAAGACTAGCCATTAATCAAACAAAATCACACCACTGTTTGTGATAAACAACTCATTATTAGTATTTGAAAACACAAAATTAGCTACTATGAAAAATTTCATAATAAAAGAGTTTATTTGGGGGTGGGGGGTGGGGGTGGGGGGGGGGGGGGGGTTGGCACAATCATCTTGGTGGCCGGGCACGGACCCCTATGTCCCGCCCATGGCGAAGGGTGTGCATTATAAATCATTTTGTGAAGTAACGATAGAGGCAGGGAACTCCGCGGTTCGTTTTTGAGCAGGTGCCTGGGTTTGTGCTAGTTAGCAGCGCGGCTTACATGCCAAAGAAATAATTACAGGAAAATTACTCCTCTAAAATATAAAATGAGAAACATTTAAAATGAGCATGGTCTTCATTTAGAAGCATAAGGGAAGAGGGCATAAAAAAGTACTTTGACTCAGGACTTTGAGATGACCAGGTACTAACCAACAAACTACTGTACAAAACCTCATACAGTAGAAGTAGTAAAAAAGTTTCTGCCTGTTTTTTTTTTTTTTTAAACATTTAACATTCCCAATACATTGACCACAAATAAGAGAAAATATGGTAACTTAAACATGTATATGTATGTATACGTATACTTGCACTTTTTAAAAAAAATATATATATATATATGTTTTGTATTCTTATGATGATTATGCGAGTGGTTTTAGAACGATGGTGTCATTAAAATGATGGGTTACTGGAATAATGACTAAACATGAATAAAATGACTTTACATAATGTATATAGGTGACGCTTTGAATTCTGCAATAATACCTTTGTATGGGTTAAGCGTTGAAAAGAAGCCCTAAAAGTCCAGAACATTAGATGTCACAGTCAAATTGAACTTTGAACTTTAGGATATACAATGTCCTATCACCTCATCATTTTACCTTATTGGGTATTAATGTGAAATGCGGCCATAATCAGTGTATGAATTTGGCGGTTATGGCCAAAAACATGTTTTTTTGCCAGTCCACAGTGACTTTGACCTTTGGACTTTGACCACTGAACACATCCCCACGTCTAAATGGAGGTTAGTGTCACATCTAAATATGGACCCTCAAGGCCCGAATCTAGCTCGGTGGAGTGGGCGGAGTCATGGCTGAGTGGAGTGGTCGAGCCGTGACAAAAGCGCCGGCGCGATTTATGGCCATGGGGTTCGAGACGGAATATATTTATTTTGTGAGAATGTCTGATAATGAAGACCCAGACTTCTAAGGCCTACCACACACCGAGCGAGTGGCCGAATGAGACTGAATGGACAATTACGAAGAAATACAGTCGGAGACTCACACACATACACGCCAATCAGTGAGAGTGAACTGGCAAGTACTAAAACGAGGAAGTGTGGATATTTAACGGGCTGTTGGAAATGACTGCCCCTTTTGTTGACTGTACTCGTGCAATCTTGCAACAGACTCTCCAAACTTCGCTTTTTCATCCAGGAGTATAATATAGTTAATACAGTAAAGTATTATGCTAAGACATATCTATCCTGTAAATATAATGTATCAGTTGTGAAACTCAAGGCCCGGGTCCCAGGTCCAGCTCACCACATAATTCTATGGGGCCCGCAAAAGCAAATTCTGCTAACTTCCATGATTCTTCTCAAAATCTGTGAACCTACCAAAATGTCAAATTGTGATATCCGTGATATATCGCTGGCATCAGGCCAAAATCATAATTTTCCAGGAGATCCCAAAAACAGTATATTTATTTGTTCATTGCATCATCAAAGAGAGCAAGCCATTTTCAATATTCTGAATTGGTCAATAATAGGGGTGTCAAAATTAATGTTAATTTTGAGTTAATTTAAAGTTACTTTAACGGCACAAATTTTTTTTAAACTCGTGATTAATGACCACCATTTACTAGAAAAGCCTGCATTGGGGGTAATTCCAGTCACAACGCTGCAGACACGTCCATGTCAAACTTTAGCAGTAATAAATTTAATAATAGTGCATATATTTCTGGAGACTGGAGTCAAGTTGTATCTTACAATTTTAAAAATGTGCAGAATTTCACAAGTTATTTCATGTTAAAGATTATATAGCTCTTAATATGAAAAGAAAAATGCACTAAGCTGTCAAATGCAATTATGCCATCTAGTGGCAGAAAAATGATCTCAACACAAATCAATAATTTTTTTTACAGCACAGTACAGTTTATCTATCTATCTAGTATCTATCTATCTATCTTTTTTAATATAAAATTTGCCAAATTGTGACTTATGAGGTTTCAGTCTGACACCAGCGATATATATGATGCCATCTGCATTTTTATTAATGTGCCCATTCATGAAGTCGCAACCAACCAACCAACCAACTAGACACCACATTCAGACAATAATAATAATAAAAACAGGCTAAACAGCTGATGAGAACAAATCCCCTTGTGTTTGCGACAGTGCCGCGAGGGAACAGTTGTCCCAGACTAAGTAAGTAAATTGGGTTGGCCAGGTCGGCTCTATTGAAAGAAGAGGTGTGGTCACGATGGAGTAAAGTGTGCACTGGGATGTTTCTGTGATTAGATGCTTGCGTCCGTGTGTACGCTCTTTGTCTTCATCTGTGTGGTGTGTACGTGTGGGAATGGACTTAGGGTCTGACTCCTTGATTAATAGCCAGTGTGTGTATGTGTGAAAATGCTCCGAGTCCTGTTTCCATGCTAATGGGTGGCAGCAGATGGGAGAGAGGTGGTTGCACCAACAATGAACAAACGCACCAGCAGCCTTACTACAGACACTCCTGCTGGATGATTACAGGGCTCGGCTTGACCACTCTCAACTATACTTGACTTGCATGTTGGGGGTATGCTAATAGCAAACAGTGAGGGAAATAATAGAAAATGAGTGGGAAAATGCCTATTCCACGTAGATCTATCCAATCACAGCTGACTTTGGGCGAGAGACAATGCATGCTCTGGATTGGTTGCCTGCCAATCAAACGAAACTTACTATATACAAAAAGCAATTTGCGCTCACATCTAAGGTCAACTTTGAGTTTTCAAGGAACCTAACGTAAGTTTTCTGGAATTGAGGAATCCGGAGCAAAGCCACGCAAGCACAGTGAGAACATGCTAACTCCTCACTCGTCCACAGCGCTGCTACTGAGTTTATGACTGATATGAACTAAACAGCCACTATATTAGGTACACCTTAAAAATCTAATGAGATCCACACCAAGAAATGAATGACAAGAAATCAATAATAATGTTCAAAGAGATACTGTGGAAGGTCTTGTTAGGGAAAATAATTATTTAGTACGTATTTGCATAACATGTTGAAATCTAAAATTTAAAAATTCCACAACAGTCTAAATTAAAACCACACTATTTAAAAATGTCAAGTTCATTCGGTATACTGTCTTCAGTCTCTTCTGTGTGAGTATGTGTCAGTGGGTTAGTGCAACCCTCTGAATAAGCACAAATACCTCACTGATAACACGCCACTGATTAGAAGCAAGACTACTGTGTGTGTACATAATGTTATGTAGCCTGGCTGTGTTAACGCTAAAGGAAACTGTGCCTGTTTCCTGACGGGTTTGCTTTTTATTTTGCTCTCTTTCTTTATACATCATTCTCATTGAAGTTTTGGTTTTCTTGTTTCCCATAGGGTCCTTTTATTGTAATGTAACTGTTCAATTAAACTTACACATAATTTCACTAAATTGGTAGATTGTGTCTACCCAAAGCTATCTCCAATTAAGAAACTATACTGTCTAGCATTTTCTGCATTTCAGATGCAAACATTATAAATTACTTATATATTTACTAATATACCAGTACTTGTATTAAGAATGGAGACACTCACCGACGTCACGAGGAATGCTAAAAGTGCTGTTGTAGTGAGAGCGAACAGGAAGTCGATTCCCAGAGACAGGAAGTAACTTCATGGAAAGAGGAAGTGTTTGCCTGCATCCGCCTTCTGTCTACTGGATGTGGAAGAAAGCAGAGAGGGGAGGGAGTCAGTTGTCAATTCATGAGGGAATTCAGTTGTCAATTCAAGTGTCATTTTTTTTTATATCAAATTTATCATCGTAGGTCAAAAAGTGTGTCTATTTTATTATATATATTTTTTTTAATAAAACCAATCTTTATTCTTAAATGTTAATGATAAAAATGCACGTCTTCCAATTAAGTGGCAAAACCGGGTGTCATTTTTATATTCAGCAGGGTTGTCGGTATCTACTTAATGTAACTATTAAAGTAAATTAGAATCTAAGTTAGTTACTTTTTAAATCAAATAATCAGTAAGTAACTAAGTTACTTTTTAAAGGTAATGTCCATCCAAATCTTTTGAACATTTCTAAGCATATTTAGTGAAAATGCGCAAAACTAACATGTGACTTATGCCCATTTCCTTTTGGTATTATTTTGCAAATATTGTATTGAGAAGAGGAGCCTGCGCCATGTGATGACATCATACAAATGTGTGTCACTCTGCCATAAAACACTGTCAACAAAAGATTGTTTGCTTCTTTAAGTAATTCGAAAACATACCTAACTTTATCGTCCGCCACCATTGATTGTGTTTTCCTTTTAGCAATATGCTAAAAAATCCACCCACTCAAAAGAGTAAAAAACTTTCACGGATTTAACGCTGTGTGTTTCCATTCAGGTTTATTCGAGCAATTCTTGAACATTTAAATAAAAAGAAATGAATTGAAACGTACTTTGTGGCAACACACCACTTTCTTGAACGCATCGCTCTAAAGTTTGTTTTTCCTGTGCAATGGCTCAACTCAGACTTGCTTTATTGTCATGTGAACAGCATTTAACCCCATTAAAACTTCTGAAAGGGCTTTTAGCTGACCCCCACCACCACCCGACCATCCCCCCCACCCCACCCTACCCTTCACCACACTGTCCATGCTGCTTGCATGGATGTTGGACATCCAGGCAGCGCTCGCGATCATACAAACTCCCCAGGGAGTGGGCTTAAGGTGAAATGTCAGGGGTCAACACAGTGTGTGTGTCGGTATCGGTTAGTAGTTGAGGAAGTTTTAGGAGTTCACAGCAAGCGTTACATGCCATACACACACGCTACCATAGAGGACAATCAGGTGTAGATTTGTTCCAGACTGGAACTCACACTTGTATTTTACTGCCACAGGAAGAAGTAAGTTATAGTGGATGTGTGCTTGTGTATGTCTTTATGTGCAAATGTGCGTATATATGGAGATGGCACTCGATGGACAGATGGTCCTTTGTGCCTCCAGACACCTGCCAGCTGTTGCTCTGCTCCTCTTCACCTCCTTTTTTCTTTTAACCTATCCTCTCCTTATCTCCTTCTTTGCACCCTCGATGTTCAACTTACTGTTTTTGTACACTTCAGGGCTAAAGGTATGTGGAAGGATCCCTTTCAACCTAGAGGAGGAATCGGTGTGACTTTGAAAGAGTGAGCCGAAAGGTGTCCAGGTGTTAACGCACACATCTATGATTCTAAATAATTTAAATACTTTTTTTTTTTTTCTTAAGGAAAGTGCATTTTCCAAATGTGTTTGATGAACTATGAGGACATATAATTATTATATTATATTATATAATAGGGGTGTCAAAACTTGTGTGTTAATTTTGAGTTCATTTAAAATTCCTTTAACGCTCTATTTTATTTTATTTTTTACGCGCGATTAATGACCGCCCCTTACTTGGAAAGCCTGTACTAGGGTAATGCAGCAGACACGTCCACGTCAAAATTGAGCTGTAATCAATTTAATAATAATGCAAATATTTGTGGAGACAGGAATCAAGTTGTATTTTACAATTTTAAAAATGTGCAGAATTTCACACGTTACTTCATGTTAAAGATTAGATAGCTCTTAATATGAAAAGAAAACTGCACTGGGCGGCCACCAATGTCTTACAAATGCAACTATGCCATCTAGTGGCAGAAAAATGACCTCAACACAAATCAATATCACACTCGTTTTTTACAGTACAGTATATCTTTTTAATTTTAACTCAATTTCATGAATTATTATGAAACTATTTTCAGTGACAAAAAGATGCAGCCATATTTCTATTAGTTGAATATTTTTCCACACTTTTATGTTAACAAGAGTATAAAAACGTTTATTGTATATTTAGAAAGGACAAAATTTGCGATGCAAGTTAACTTTTGAAGTTGTGCGATTAATTAAAATTTTTAATCGCCTGACACCCCTAATATATATATTATTTTAAATAAATTATATATTGATTACATTTAAATTTCAAACGTGTTATTTAATGTGGGGTTGGTCTGGAACGGTATGTTTGTATCATCACAAAGATTAAGAAACCTATCAACTTAAGAACTTTAGAGGATCACTAAGATATTGAAATGGTACGAGTCCCCCACACTTGCTTTTAGTGACACGTCCGATCCTCCTGAGGGAGAAATCAGTTGGAAAAGATGATCGAAACAGGAAGAGAGCTCTGCCGCGTGCGTGTCGCTTTCCCTGCTGGGCGACACGTGGGTTTAAAAGAATCCGAGGCAATTCCAGACTCATTCATGCAGCCTGAGAAAACAATCGCGTCTGCTTTGCTGGGTGTCACTCTCACTCCTCGCTGTCTCTATCCTGGATTGCAGCTGAGAGTGGACAGCTGGCTGGCCAGTATACATGTGTCGGTATCTAGCTTTCTATGTGCATCTCTCTTTCTTTGTGTATGTGTGATCCTATGAGGTCATGGGTCAAGCGGCAGTTCACAGACAGCCAGGTTGTTCCCCTCCTAACAGGAAGGGAGGGCACTGTCCATATGCTGTCTTCACTCACACATATTCGCACACTCTTGAGTGCACTCACATATTCAAACAGGTACACGCCACAGTCTTCACCAGCACACTGTCAGGGCAGCCAGATGTTGAATGGGATGTCAAGTTTTGCCAATGGACAGAGCAGATAAAGGGGTATGATTAGACATAACACTCGATTTAAAAATGTCTTTACATTCTTTAAAACTTTCACTTACAGGTCGTCGACACATGCAGTACAACAATGACTGAAAGGTGCATGCCAGACCAGTAGATGTCACTCTAGTCTGTAAGGAAAGAGAGCCAACACTTAACACTAATACTGCATTCAATGAAGGTGGGATGTCGTAGCTCCGTCCTCAAACTGTTCAAAGTGAAAAGTAAACAACAAAGATTGCTGATTCTGATAAATTGTTTGTTGTTCTGGTTAACAGTCAGTCGAAATCACATTGGGTTACGTAAAGTTGCTTTTATAAAAAAATGTTTATAATTGTGTAAATTATGTTTTTCCTTTCTGTCTCTGTCTCTAGGTTCGCCATTGTCAAGTGACGTCAGATTTAAACCGGTCGGTGAAGTCAGGGTCCTTTTTTTTTTTTTTTTTTTTTTTTTTTTTTTAATTTGTAAAGGGGCGTTTCCGTGCACACTTCCTGGTATGAAGTCAGAAAAGTCCAACTTCCTATCTTCCTCGAATGCAGCATAATCTCTCACAGACTCAACTTCCTGTTTGACATCCATTTTAGGACTCCTAAACACTTAAACACCCTCCCTTTGTGATGAAAGTCATTAAAGGCCTATTTCTTTGAATGTCTCTGAAAGTTTATCCTGAGTGATTTTATAATGTGGTGCGGGGCATTTAAAACTATTATGACTCCCAAATTTGCTCAGAAAACGGCCAGAGGTGGCAATCAAAAATGTTAAACATGTTGAATGTGTGTGCTTGCCAATCCTTGCGTTCGACTGTGCAAGGGACTCAGTGTTTGTGTAATGTAAATGTGACAGTAGCCAATTTGGAAAACGTTGTTCAAAAATATTAAGACATTTTTCATTTAATTTCAGGACAGTGGTGTGAACATTTGCAACGTGTCAAAACGTTCCTTTTTGTGCCGTCTGTTTCCAAGTGTCACCTCAATTACCAACACTTTTGAACACATAGCAGGGTCGCTTTATTTGCTCAGTCCACGAGCTGGCGTTGGCCAGAAGACAGCTGCATACAGCTGTGAGATCGTCATACACACACAAGAAAAGCAGCTGTGTTCACTTTAAAAAAAAAAAAAAATGATATAAAGATAAAGAAATTTGAACACATGTTGCTACTGGGACTCTTTCAAACAGTTCCATAAAATAAAAACACCAACAACCTGTCACTAGAATGTTTTAAAAGTAGCACAGTCGCGCCTTCAAATATAAATTTAAGTAGTTCCAAGACCATGCTCATAAAACAAAACACTTCTATCGCAAATCAACTTTCCCCATTTGAATGGTTAAAATGCCATGAACCTGTTCAGGTATTCTGATTAATATTGTGTTTGTGGCATACAAATTAAGCAGCATCCGCCCATTTTTATCAAAGTAATGGGTCAGCTATATATAATTAGTAAGTCTTATGTATTGATATTGTTTCCTAATTTTTGTGAAAACATGTCGGGATTTTTGTCTTCACATAAATGTATATTACTCAATAACATCGTTGAAAGTAATTTGAGCATATTTGTTAATTCAGAAGTGTGTATGAAATTGACAGCCCTTCGCAGTACCTTTGGAGCTGTTTTTCTTCAGCTAGGACTACTTCTGCTAGGAATCAAAACAAAATGTCAGGAACAGCCAACTACAAAATCAAAAATGTATTTGGTGTTAAAGGTACTTGAGGGGTGTGGTCATTGCTTCACTCCCCCTAACATGACTTTAAATGTGATTAATTTAGAATAATTCCATGAATGTTGTAGTTAAAACGTTTTGTTGACCGGTTATGCATTGTTCTCGCTCCAACTGTGGCTATATGTGTGTGTGTATATATATATATAACACTTTCTGGTTGTCACATTGATTCTCTTTGAAAAACTGAACTTGTTTAATCTTCAGGTCATGCATATGGACTCTCAATTAAGTTACGCTTAAAGAGAGGCTGCCCTCTAGTGTCGTGAAAGGGATATACGAGTCAATTATAAAAAATGTGATTTCTTTTAAGAAAACAAAAAAAGTAATGTTTTTAATCTATAGTTACTGTTAGAGAATGCTTGGAATTTAACAATTGTTGCAATTAAATTGGCCCTGAGATAAAACTGAGATGAGTTTATTTAGTATTATTTAGTTCAGGAATGGGTTTAGCATGCCCTGCTCTCCTATTAAAACTGGTACATCAAGCATTTTATCAAGATAAACGTTTTTTTCTAATTAAACCTAATTAGACCTAATTAAATCATTTAGTTCAACTCTTGTAAATAAAATTAGTAAACAATTTCACACGAGTTTAACATTTGTCAAAGGTGTGAATGTGACTGGTTGACTACACACGCCCTCTGCTGGTGATCACACATCTTTTTATTGAGTACTTTTAGAAGACAGTAATTGGTTATTTCTGATGTACAAACATAAGACAAAAGGTGAAAATCTCAAATATCCATCAGGGGGGCAAGAGTCTCAATGTAATAATCAAACTAAAGTATACATTCAGTTTAGTGATGATCCGGTGCCTCGTTGCAAACCTCCACAATGATTTGCTGCAGTTTCTTTACAGATGCTACCACTGGTTGGAAATTTTCCTGATGACTACAATTCTCCTTTGTGAGCCTGGCCAGGAGGCCATCCAGCTGCTTCTGGACCTCCTCTTGTTCCTCAAGCTCGGCCTGCAGCGCTCGTCTAGCATACACCTCGGCCTCATACGCCCTGCGCAGCTCCGTCAACTCCGACTCCAGTCGGAGCATCTTCTAGATGTGGAGAAAGTGCATTAGGTTATAATGGGAGGTCATTAAAGTATCAGTGGAGAAATTAATTCACATCTATTATGATACACATCGGTGCTTTATTAAAATCTGATTAATTCCTTATATTCTCTTTTGTTATGTTTTACAGTACTAATTTTCTATATTAAAAAAACGAGATTTCAGTCAAGTGATCAGTTTTTGTTTGTGGTTCATGTTAGAGGTTGGTCAACCCCCAACGTGCTGTGAGTGACGTCACCGGATAACTATCTAGACAAAACCATTTTAAAAAATGATTATAAAAGAAGAGACATATATACTCTAGAGTCTTTCGTTAACCTGGTATGACTCACCTGTGTGTCCGGAGGATGATTTTTGTGACACTGGTCCTCCTCCAGCAGGACGTTGGGCGGAATGGAGAAACAACGGCTGAGTAGCAGCGCCTCCATCAGCTCCGACAGCTGCTTGAAGCGCTCTCCCATAAACTCTTGCTGTTTGCTACTACACTCTCTGGCCTGGACGCGGAGCTGCTCCTCGGACGTCGCGTCCGACTCACCCTTACTCAGTTGTCGCACGCATACTTCCTCCACGACGTTCAAAAAGTCGCGCAGATTATCCAGGAAGGCGCTGGAGAGACGAAACATGAAGGTCTGCGGCGTGAAGCCGAAAAACTGCGACTCGTATAACTCTAAAGACGACGCGGAGAGGTTGTCAGCCTCCTCACACCCATCTTTGACGTCCATCTTTGTTTTTATGTTTCCCGCCGGTTAAAAGTCGTTTCTTCTTCTAGGCCAATTTGGCAGTTAGGTGCACAACAATATTGCGCTCTCCTGCCACCAAGCGACAACGAATGGCATAGTAACTGGGAGAGGAACGTGCTAGACAGTTACCACCAACTCCAAGTACCAGCACACTACAGTAAATTTGCCATCTACTATATCCCACTCACCGAATACAACAGAATTAACTCATTTTGTATTCTGTTCAAGCAATTTAGGCCATTTCAATTACAGTAAACCAAATGTGAAGGGGTGGGGCTTTGGTACCTTTGATGACACCATAAAGGAAAATGGCTTCTCTCAGTGCAAGCACATTTTATGGGAAGATGAAAAGTAAGTATTAGATGAGAGAAAAGATAATTGCTTTTTATAGCATTGTACCAAATAAGCACACAAAAAAGCTAAACAATACAAAAGACATGATTGACCCTTATGCTGATGTTGAACTGATTTTGAAAATCACTTGTTGACTCTAATATTTTCTGTTGGGCTAAATGATTACCATCAACATACAGTTTCACCTGTATGGAGGTCCGATGTCCACTATAGTGGACACATGATCAAATCAATTCACTTTATGTATCTGCTATAAGAACTTAACTTGCAGACACAAACCACACAACCAGTCATGTAATTCATGTCATAATTAGAACAGTTAAAAAAAAAGGATTTAAAAGTAGGCCTAAAATAGGATAATTGTCCAAGCAATACAATGTAGTGACTCAGACCTTTAACAAGTGGGTTAATATATATATATATATATATATATATATATATATATATATATATATATATATATATATATATATATATATATATATATATATATATATATATGGCAGGTTAATTGGGCGCTCCGAATTGTCCCTAGGTGTGCGTGTGAGTGTGTATGGTTGTTTGTCTCTGTGTGCCCTGCGATTGGTTGGCAACCAGTCCAGGGTGTCCCCCGCCTACTGCCCAGAGCCAGCTGAGATAGGCGCCAGCAGCCCCCGCGACCCTTGTGAGGAATAAGCGGTCAAGAAAATGGATGGATGGATATATATATATATATATATATATATATATATATATATATATATATATATATATATATATATATATATATATATATATATATATATATATATATATATATATGTATATATACACACACTTTTTTTTTTTAACCAAAAACAAAACAAAAAAATATATCGGTATTCCTCTTACTTTGAAAAGGTTGGGATATTTTTTTATTTTATTTTTTGGCGGGGGGCGGGTAAATAAATGTGATTGGACTATTTCTACTCCCCCTGTCGAGAGAAAAAAGGGCTTTCCTGACAAGGTTACGCTGCCTCCTAGCGGCAAGCGTTTTTACGTGTCACGCATGACGTAAACGTCAGACACGCCCCCTATCTTCTGTGTGGGGAAAAGGGACATGCGCGGTGTCACTTCGTACACCTTCCGTGCTCCTTTTCTCGGCTTGTCTCTTCTTAGCGGCTTTTCGCTTCCACACGTGTACTTTTCCTATGTGAATCTCATCTCCCTCTCCTGAATCCACGTGTAAGACACCCCGTTACCAGAACATGCGATTCCATGTCATCATCAGTTCTTCCGTGCGTAGTGCGTAGCTGCTTGTATAACGGGTGGCAAAGATTGCGCTGTAGAAGTTTAGCCGGCTCTTGTTAGCATATTGATGTTAGCTAGCCGACGAGCATCCACTTTTTGTTGCTGTGTTGCTAACGCTAGCTAGCTAGCAACCGTAAAAAGGGCAAGATCGAATGTACCGAGTCGGACTTGTGAAGCTAAATGAAAAAAAAAATATTGCGTGCCGCCCTCTTTCCAGGTGTGAAGCCAGAGAAACCGGCAACCATGGGGGCTTATCTGTCGCAACCGAACACGACCAAGACCTCCTCAGATGGCGGCAACAGCACCATGAGCTATGGCTTCTCCGCTATGCAGGGCTGGCGGGTTTCCATGGAGGTGAGTCTCCTGCGAAAATGAAATGAAAAGCGATCAAGTTGTCAATAGCGGCTTAAATCGAGAAAAATATAGATGGTTGACTTTATTGGATTATGATCAGATTGCAAAGTCTTGTCGTTATCCAACACTGTACAGCATTCAAGTCTGGTTTAATATAATTTTTGTGTGTGTGTGTGGAACAGGATGCTCATAATTGTATTCCAGAGTTTGACGAGGAGACCGCCATGTTTTCTGTGTATGATGGACATGGAGGTAAGTGTTGTTGAACACGCTGTTCTTTTACATTTAAACATAATCTAATGTTACAAACACCACTGTAAATAATTCAATGCAGTTTCACACCACAGTCATAATGATATTGAGTTATGCCACTAGTACTCGACAGTTGAAGAAGAAAATACTTTCACTTAAAATCTTTGCTTTGTTCTTGTTTTTCTTATTCTTTACGCACAACCGATTTCTTTTCCATGTACGGCACTTTGTATACAGCAATGGTTGTTTTAAAGTGCTTTATAAATAAAGTTGAGTTGAGTTGTTTTCTTGTCCTGCTTCTATCACCATTCCTGAGAATTTATTACCTGCTCTTCCCTTTTAGGAGAAGAGGTGGCTCTATACTGTTCAAAGTACCTTCCTGATATCATTAAGGAGCAGAAGACCTACAAAGACGGCAAATTACAGAAGGTTGGGCTTTTTTTTTTTTTTTTTTTTTCTGAAAAGTAAATATTTTAAGAGGGTGGCACTTCACTTGAGATCACTCATAGTACGTTTACATGCGTTTAAAAACCCGTTTAAATGGCAATATTCAGGTTTTGAAAGGCTATGTAAACTTACACAGAAACCCAAATATGCTCTTATTTGTGTTTTTAAAAACCAGAGTAAGACCCTTGGGTTACCGCTTTTTGTGTTCATATAAACATATTCAGAATACCTCGATTGAACAGGGCATTGGTTTGTCTTGTGCGTTTTGTGTATGCTGTATTCTTCTACCTCATCATTACCTATCTCTATTCATAAGGAATCCTATTCTTTGTTGTACAAGAACAAATCCACACTTTTAGAGTCAGGAAGAATCAGACTCGTTTATTTGGCATGGTGAGTGACACAAATATGTCTTATTGAGTGTAGAAAAATGGAAAATCCGTGAGTTTTCGTAATGACGTCCATGCGTTATGCTTTTGAACAGGATATTTAATTCGGCACACTGACCATGTATATGGGAGTACGGTAGTTCTGCTCAAGCATGTAAACGGGTGGTCCCGAATGTTGCACAAACCGTAAACATAGTCATCGAATTTGTTTGTGTGTATTTTCTTTCCAGGCACTGGAGGATGCTTTCTTGGCCATCGACTGCAGAATCACCACAGAGGATGTCATCAAGGAGCTGGTGCAGATCGCTGGGCGTCCTATCAAGGAGCCGCCCACTAAAAATGTGGCAGACGAGGATGATGGTGAGTGCACACTCAATGACGGTGGTAATCTTAGGTGGGGGTTCAGCTCTCTGATTATTAGTGCGTCGTGCTGCTAATGATGACATTTCTCTCTCTGCCCTCTTCTGCTCTCTGTCCAGTGGACACAGAGGAGGCGGCTTTACTCCACGAGGAGGCCACTATGACCATTGAGGAGCTGCTTGTGCGCTACGGACAGAATAAGAACGCTAGCAAGCAAGCCACTGCTAGCAGGTAAAATCGATGTCTTGGTCTTTGGAATATTCAATTTATTACTTTTGAGCCAATCTGTATCCATTCCAGAAGTTAAACTATATGTTTGATATACATAGAGGATGATAGACAACCACTAATGTTCAACACATTAACCATGTGATGCATGTCCAATTACATCATTCTCCCACACCAGGAAATATGGAAATAATCCCCATCAGGGTGATTCCTTGCCAAAATAAAAGCTTTATTTACTTTTCTTGGTCCAACTGTAAAATTAATTTTACCACCCAAGTGTTGAAAATGGCTTGCTCTCATTGTCAATGCATATTCTTATTTTAAATGTGTCCATCAAGAAGCCTACATACAAGGTTAAACTTTTTTCTTATTATTATTTTTTAATCCACTAATTTCCTCGTACTCTTTCTTCTTTTTTTTTTTTTCTTCTCTCCAGTGCAACCACGAAGAAGGCATCAGGCCAGTGTCCGGATGCCCCTGGACACAAAGGGGAAGGTGAGGAAGGACCAAAGAAGGAGGAGGCTCTGAACGGAGAGGTGCAGGAGGAGAGCAACGGAACAAAGAAGGATAGCGCTGGAGCGGAATGCGAGTCCAAGATGCGGGTGTGCCGCAGAACGACTGGCGACGAAGGCTGCGGATCGGGTAGGTTGGCCTGATCCCGATCGTCGCTTTGGGTCTCGTTTAAACGCAGTTTCAGTCTTGATGACTTACGTGCTCGTTTCATCTCCGCAGCAGCAGATGGCGGCGGCTCAGGAGGCTCCAATGGAGAAGAAAAGGCCGCTAAAGCTGAGGTAGACGCAGGCCCCTCATGTTCTTCATCCTCCAAAATTGAAGGCGATTCCAAGTCCAGATTCTTCGATGACAGTGAGGAGTCTGAAGCGGAGGGGGAAGAGGAGGAAGAGGGCAGTGATGAAGAGGTGAGGGAGCAAAGTCCACTTGTTGGGTTGGTCAAGACAGTAGAAGCACATGCTGATGTTGTTCTTGTTCAGGATGGCAGTGAAGAGGGGGAGGAGGCGGACAGCAGTGAGGTGGAAGAGGAGGATACTGAAGAGGGGGAGGAAGACTCTGAGGATGAAGATGAGGAGGAAATGAGTCTACCTGGGATGGACGGCAAGGAGGAGGTGTGTACTGGAGGAAAAATTTCATTCGTCTTTTTAACTGTTTGACACCTTTTGTCTTTTCTGTCTAATTGCGATGTATTTAGGTTGTTTGAATTAAATAGTGTTCCTAAATAGACCCCACCAAGCCTCAACAAAATATGATACACAATGGAAAAGAAATACAAACATTTTTGTAAGATTGAATGCAATTCTTTTGGGGAGGCTTGTCAACCTCGGATTTGTTTACATTTAGATTTCCTCATGGAAAACAACATAATTATGTTTTATTCATAAAACTCATCTCACGGAGAGAACCGAAAGTCCTTTACAATGCTATCACGAAGATTACGGTTGATACAAAAATCAAAACAAACAAGTCCTACAGGAATGCCTGCCTAAAACAAATGGTAACTGGGTTTTTAAAAATATCTAGTGAAGAGGAAGATCCTAGCTTAAATGGGACTGCATTCCATAATTTGCAAATAAAAGTAAACATAATTTAGTTAAATTTAAGTAAAACACAATTCTTATGAGTGTCAAAAAGTAACAGTCAAGAAAGAAATAAAACTCTTGAAATTTTTTATGTCCTTTTAGTTCAGTAAGCGTCTTTTAAAGTGTTAATTAAGCTCTTGTGTTTTTTGGTGGATTCCAGCCTGGCTCAGACAGCGGCACCACTGCTGTTGTGGCCCTGATCCGAGGCAAGCAGCTGATTGTGGCCAACGCAGGAGACTCCCGCTGTGTGGTCTCCGAGCGAGGTAATGATCACGTATTTCACTTAGTAGTTGTTTAAGGTAACTTGATGCCACAAATATGTGCCTTTCTGTTATTAACGCATTCAAACCGAAAAACGTAAAAATGTTTTTAATACTTTGTCCTTCACTCCCAAAAACTTTATACTTTTTTTGTGTGTGTGTGTGTGTGTGTTTTTTTTTTTTTTTTTTTTATGCTAGAGTTGTAGCTTTGATACAGCTTCTGACATGAAGAGGTCACTTAAAGCAATGGTACTTATTACAAAAAAAAAAAAAAAAAACAGCCAGCAGGTGTCAGCAGAGTATAAGAGATCAACTACGGCCATGTTGCAACAAGCTCTTTTTGCCAGTGTTTTCAAGTTATGTGAATAATGATGAAACTTAGCTATGTTCTAATGCTAATTGCTGCAAAACGGAAACAGATACAAATGTACTTTTTTTTTTTTTTTTTTTTTTTTTTTTTTTTTTTTTAATCCTGATGGAAGTAGAGGGTCTAATCTTTCTTTTGGTAGGTTCCATGTTTTTATAGCAATAGAACAGAATATTGAGTGGATCATGTAAAATCTGTCAAAATTCAGGAAAACAGCCTGGAGCGAAGGGGGTTGCTTCAGTCAAAATGGCTGGGAGTGAATGAGTTAAACACCCAAATGTGTCTCTCTTCTGGTGTTTCAACGCGTTAAGAACAAGCTTTTGTCTGAATTTGATGTTCAATGGCTGTGGAGTGTGAAATATAAGACAACTTGTGGTTTTGCTGCAGGGAAAGCTGTGGACATGTCTTATGACCACAAACCTGAGGATGAGCTAGAGCTGTCTCGCATTAAAAAGGCTGGAGGCAAAGTGACCGTGGACGGACGAGTCAACGGGGGACTGAACCTCTCCAGAGCCATTGGTATGTATGAACACGTTGGTCAATAGCACCAGTGTACCCATTCACCAGCCACAGAATTTGTTTATTTATTTATTTATTTGTTTGCTATAGTTGATACTTACTTGAGTATTTATTTTCTACCTACATTTACTTCCTAATTTCTACTACTTACCTTGTCAAACGATGTTACTTTTTTTCAATTTCATGTACTTAAGAGGGGCAATGTACTCCCTTAGAAAAAAAAAGAAAAGAAAAAAAAGGGGGGGGGGCGATGTACATTTTCTCAACCTCTGCAGATGACATGTTTAAAAAAAGAAAAAAAAAGGATGAAACAAAATAATCAGTGAATAATATTACTGTTCTGCACTGCCCTCCACAATCTCAGGTGATCATTTCTACAAGAGGAACAAAGTTCTGCCCCCAGAGGAACAGATGATTTCGGCCATGCCCGACGTGAAGGTTCTGACGCTCAACGATGACCACGACTTCATGGTCATCGCCTGCGATGGCATCTGGTGGGAAGCTTTAGTTTTGAAACGCTCGCGTTGCTTTTCGCCCGTCGCTGAGCCTCGTTTTCTCATATGCACGCGCAGGAATGTGTTGAGCAGTCAGGAGGTGGTCGACTTCATCAGCGAGAGGATCAAGTCAGACCCGAGCGGCGGCGCAAGACCGCTTTCGTCCATCGTGGAGGAGGTGACGCAAACACATCGCACAAGCACGCCCGACATAAGCGCCAGCCGATAAATGTGGACCCTGTCAAAGAGATATTCATTGAACAGTGTACTTGGTTATTGTGGTTGTAGTTTGTAGTGGTGTAAGATTGGACTATCATGGTTCCTCGACTCACGAGTGACCAGACTCAAAAGTTTTTCGAGATGCGAGCCGTCACGCAAGCAACTTTATTTTGTTGTTGGCTTGACTTGCAAGCAAAAAAATTGCAGCAAACTTCACAAGCACAACTTTGGCAGCAAAAAAAAAAAAAAAAGGTCAGCTTCAGGCTGTTTATTACGACAGTGTATAAGGGCCACCTATTTTTTTTTTAGAGGGTGGGAGCAATATTCAGAGAAAAAAACCCTCAAATTTGCTAGTTTAGAAAGTGGCAAATTTGCAAGTTTATAAAGTGACAAATTTGTGAGGGGAAAAAAAGTCAAACTTGTACATATGTTTTTTTTTGGGGTTTTTTTGTACAAGTATCTAAGTTGATGTGTCGAATCTGCTGCTCTCCGTCCTTCACTTGCATTTACCTAAAGTATGCTAGCTTCTGATTGGTTAGCGCTAGTCACCTGATAGGGGATCAGGAAGTGTAGTCTCTCTAGTTGTTGTGTATGACGACTCGAGTAAAGTTTAAATTAAAAATGAATCCGTCTCCATCCTGCCTTTCCATTTTATGAACAATCCCATTAACCACCAACGAATACTCAAATAATTAGACAATAGCTATGCTACGTGTATTTCTCGTAAGTTTTTGAGTTTTTTTGTCACAAATCTGCCATTTTATAAACTTGCAAATTTGCCGCTTTAGAAAGTCGCAAATTTGCGAGTTTTTTTTTCTCTGAATATTATCCCGGCCCTCTAAAAAATATATATATATTTATACGTGGCCCTAATACACTGTATTGCCACTCCTGGTTAAAGCGTACTGGAAAACTAAACATACAACAAGAATTACAGGTTGGGTTACTATTTAACCAAACCACATAACTTTAACATTCCAACGCATTTGTGAGTGAATGAGGTCCATTGTGTTTCCCTCCTCAGCTTTTGGACCATTGTTTGGCCCCAGACACATCTGGAGACGGCACAGGATGTGACAACATGACCTGCATGATCGTCACCTTCCGACCACACCCCTGCCTCGCTCAGACCCTGTCAGACGATACGAAGAAGAGGAAGCACCCTGAGGAGGAGGAGGAAGAGGTGAAGGCAGCGGATGGTGGAGGCGAGCCCGAGAACAACGGGAATGACAGCAAAAAGCCCAAAAGTGACCAAAGCTAAAGAGGAACTGCTGGGGCACGGAGCGGCTGGTCACCAGAAATAAAGTTCTGACCTCACACGATGCTCACTTGACCCTAAAACGGAATCTTTTCTGTTTTAGGTGGATCCTCACTTTAAACTGACCCCTTCCAGGTCTTTCTGTCCTCTCCAATTGAAAACACCCCCACACCCCCTTTGCCATTCACTGGCACCTAGAGCAGCTCGTCTTTTCCCAAGCTACATACACTTTTGGTGAATTCATTACTTTGTTCCAATCCGCCCCAAACACTTTCATTTTTTTACTTCCCATTTCGGTTCACAACTTTAAATTTCCCCAACACCCACACAACGCTCCTCGGGTGGGTGTTGCGAAGCAGTCGACGCCTCTGCCAAGTGCCATAAAAGTTGTGATTTGTGTCTATTTGTACATCTTTCGCCCGTTTGGAGGCAGAGCGCAGAGGCCACGTTTGCTGTCACAGGCAGTGATGAGACCAAGTGCGCGTTTTGAGTTCAGTGCTGCGTTGGCAGAATTTTCTTCAATTTTTGTCAACATAACTCAGCCCCTGCTCCCCTCGTTGTTTTCTTCATTCCTATGGCTTCAATGTTTAAAATGAAGCAAATATATATATTTTTTTGTCTCTCAAAACCAGAGACATTCATGATATTACTGTTTATATATATATATATATATATATATATATATATATATATATATATATATATATATATATATATATATATATATATATATATATATATACATTTTAGATGTCAGATCTTTGTGATCTGTGGAGAGGAAGCGCCAAGTTTTTTTTTTTTTTAGTGGTGCAATTAGAATTCAAGACTATTAAAGTTTTGATGGTACTTTGTTTCCCCACCATGAATTAACTCATTGTGACTGTAAGTTAGGGTCTCACGTGTTTATTTTGCCCTCATGTACATAGTTCCCCCCCCCCCCCCCCCCCCCCAGTCCTTGTACGTGAAGATAAAAATCCAATTTTCTTTATAATTGTCAGTGTAACATTTTTGGTGCGTTCTCTTTTGACACCAATATGTAAGTACAGTCAAATAAAAAAATTTTAAGTAAGAAAATGTCTGTTTCTCAACCAATGTATATTATCGAACATGATGGTAAAACTGATCAAAACCTTGAATTCATCATGTCAATTTCCACACAAATGTACATAGTATACATATATTACGTATACATTGTTTCATTAATCACGAGTAAATGTAGAATATGCATAAGACTAATTTGCAATGACTCACGATCAGTACTGGGATTGGCTCCAGTGGACAAATGCAATAGAAAATAAATCGCTGAATGACCCCAGGTTTTCAAATACGAGTATAATACAAGTATCGGTACGCAATGGTTCATGTCTGATCTTTCCGGGTCATTCTGAGTGAGGAATAAACCCAGCAGAGGGCAGCAAAGATGCTTCAGTGACTGAAAGGTGAATGACCTCCCAAAGCACTCGAGGGAGTGTTGAAGAAACTCTCACCTTGGTAGAAAGTATTTTTAAGTGTTTTGTTTTGTTTTGTTTTTAAATATGGATATAGTAGGCCTGACCCATCCATCCATTTTGAAACTCGACGTGGCCCTTGAGGACAAAATGTTTATGTTGCCAAGTGTGAAGCATGCTTTTCTCAAGTCTTCTTATTGGCTGCTGCCCCGGATCATTCTTGCTGCAGGAACAATAGAAAGCGTGAGAGGAAACGTACTGTCCTTGGATTCTAAAAATGTCAGTGTGGACACTCTTCCGCTTGCTTGACTTAAGACAGGATGTATTTTCCTCACAGTGTGCTGGTCAGTATAGTAATTAATTATCCATCCATTTTTTTCTATACAGTTTCCTCATTAGTGCTGCAGGTGAAATGAAGCCTATCTCAGCTGACTTGGGGCGGGAACGTGCAAACTCCACGCAGGAAGGCCAGATGTGCTAACCACTAGTACACACCATGCTGCCATCATACACAGAGACCAAAGTAAATTTAAACTCTGAAGCGGTCCAGAAGTATCTTGAAAACCGCAAAAATGTTGAAGATGTACTAGACAGTGAAATATTGAGTGTGCTTTGAAGCTGTCTGTCCGGTTTTTAATGCAAAAGGCTGTCAAAATGGTTCTACAAAAGGCTACTTGGAACTCACTGGACCTCACCTTTGTGCAGCTGTGAAGCTCCTAAACTTGACTGATGGCTACTAAAAGTACATATCTGTGTGTGGTACAGTCCAATGTAGCGTGCAAGAGAGACCGCAATAGCAGGTTGTAGTTAGACAGTGGGAACGTTCATCAAAATTCCCCCAAAAAATCTTTTTTAGTCGCCGGCTCTCGTTTGTCAAACTCTGCCGGCCTCATTGCCCTCACATTGCACACGCATAGACACAGTCCCAGACGCACACACGCACATTCCAGCAGTCGAAGACCTGCAGTCAAAATACCAACTGTGAATGAAAATAGACTTACCATACCGTGTGTTTTTCAAAACCACACGAATCTGCACTCCTGCTATGTTATAATACAGTATATGCAGATGAGACACATTTTTAAAGTGGATTGTTAAAGTGATGTCGATAAAGTGATTAAATGATTAATTAATTACACAAGAAAAAGCCAGAAAATGGACAGGTCATTGAAACTTGATTTTATTAGCTGTTTTGTATTTGTTTTCACTGTTGCCTGTTACCAGTTGTGCAAACCACTTTGTGTTGCTGTTTTAGTATGAAACGTGGTATAAAAACAAAGCACTGACCGCATTGCACTTATGCACACACGCACACAAACATGCCAATGTCAGCTGTTGTGGGCAGGATGTCGCAACATGTCAGCCCCAGACACATCCCTTGTGTATGCTTGTATGCTTGTGTGTGTCTCATTCACTGATATAAAACAGGAAACCGACCTCTTCCTTTTTTCCTCTCCACTTCCTCTCTTCTTCCTCCCATTTCCGGGACGTACTTGTGTCCTCTGGTGTTCTCCATCCTGAGTGATGCCTTTGTCTGTTCTCATTGTGTCACTTCCTCTCATTCTTATGTATGGATGAGCAACAAGTTAAGTCAGCACACGTTATTTTGTCCTCTGGCTAAAGTGTAAATAAACCCAATGATATGGGAACAGGCACAATTGTTTACTTACTGTGTGCCTGGGCAACAACACTGGTTTATGATTTAAATTCTTTCTGTGACAATTCCAAACTATAAGAGAATTAGGGATCATGTTAACCTTGGGACCAATCACAGAGCCACATTGTGTTTGGGGGCGGGATATGCAACTGTGACGAAACCAGGAAGCCAGTGCCGACGCAGGGGCTAACAAAACAAACCCAACATGGACGCTACAATTAATTCTGTTCTCGCAGAATTGCTCACTGTTTCCTTGTTGAATGTTGAACAGCGAGAGGCACATGGTGTATTTCTAGCTGGTAAGATGTTCGTGCTTTTCTCCCCTTCGACAAGAATGATGACGAAATTTTCACCCGTGGCCGTGATTGGTTAAAACAAACGTGTAGAATGTCGCATTGTCCAATCAGCACGAATTGAAGTTCTAGACTTAGGGGGAGGAGGGCGGAAGGACAAAGTTGTGTGTGCAGGTACAAATGCAAACACACACTTGCCTTTTCACTCACACAGACATAACAAGCAGTTGTTTGATGTACTGCTAAAAGATTACATCACTTCACTTTTTTGCTTTCTTTGTCACAGTAAATCACAGTAGAACATTTCTGTTTAATCTGGCACGGTATGCGCCATTAGCAAAATGTTTCATCTTTAGTGTGGGAAACAAATAGTGGCACATGTACAAAAAGTATGAAACAAAAAAAAGCACTGCTCTGAAAGTGTGCTAAAAAAAAAAAAAAAAAAAGTGGATTATGTCACATGAGGGGATGTGTTTCATTGCAAGACAAGAACATTTGATTAAAAACATTTTCTCTCCCTTTTACACTTGTAATCATTTGCACATGATGTTGTCATGGCTTTCCCCCCTTCTTTATCTCATTTATTTAGTTAGTCACGGAGTAGATTTGAAACCAATTGGGGAAAAAAAATATTCTTTTGCTGACAATATGGGTTCACTCAAACTTCTCTTACTCACTCCAGCGTGGGCTGATAAGATAAGAGAACATGCTTTTCAAGTAAAATATATTGCTGCGCCAGTGGCAATTTTGCATTTGTGGCAAGTGACACCAGAGGCAGCAGTTTTTACTGTGATGAAAAAAAAATGTAGTTTTTCCATGTATCCATCCAGTTTCTTGACCGCTTTTGCTCATCAGGGTTGTAGCTGAATGACAGCTGATGCAGCTCGTAGGCAGTTAGTATAAGGCCAGAGGCAGGGTCGGTGTTTTGTGCCATTTTTTTTTTTTCCTTATTAAAAAAAATAGTGAACACCCCCCCACCCTGCCTCCGGCCTTATACTAACTGCCTACGAGCTGTATATGTTTCATCTGTACGTATACCGTATAGTTTATAGAGTAGTCTGCTGGCGACCTGGGAGTAACAAGATGGCCGCCCTGTAGCTTCAACAGCTCGCACTGGCGTGCGTGTATGGGCTATCGGCTATCCAGTTATATATTTAGGTTAGCGGTCTGCAACAAGTCATTTGGAGTTCAGAGCTAAAAAAAAAACAAACAAAAAAAAAAAACTCTAAAAACCAGAAGTTGGTGCTCTGTTTTTTGGAATAATTTTTTTTTTGACTATTTTTTTCCGCCTATTTTTTTTGAGTATTTTTTATTTATTTATTTATTCTGTTTTTCGTAATATTGTTTTTTTTTTTTATGACAGCAAAAAATATTCAGTAAAACAGAAAAACGAAAAAAAACAAAAAAACAAAAAAAACAAAGTGCCCCCCAAAAATTAGTCAGAAAAACTTTTCTTTTTTTTTCCCAAGTGAATGCAATACGCTTCCGTAAAAAGATAATTAAAATGTATAAAACAAAAATGGAAAAATCCCAAACTTTTATAACCCTGCTAAAACGGTCATGTGCAATGTTAGCTGAGTAGTGTCAAAAGGTGAGGACATTGACAGTCAACGCTCAGGATGTGGAATGTGCAGCTGACAGCTTCAGGCCAGATATTGTAAGGCTTACGGTACTTGAACACATCGCTTAGGCTCAGGAACCAATCTTTCAGTACTAGTGTACTGATTCATGTTTTCGATGTGAATTATTTTTTTCATAATCAACATCTTCAAAACAGAACGTCAGCCATTAATTGCGTTGCTAATTGCTTTCTATAATGACAGATTGGCACTTATTGGTATGTCCAAACAAAACATCCGCTGTTTTGGTGCTTCCATTCTGAGGAACATTAATAAGTGTACAGGATTTGGTTCCTAAGCAAAATGTGACCAACACATGTACATTGTACTAGTGAAAGAGCATCTGATTCACAGTCACACGTAACCGTGGCACACATAATCCAGTGTTGTCTTCAACTAGCACCGAAACAAGTATTAGCTTTGCAACACTGAGGCCATGAATAGAAACATGGTTTGGAAATTGATTGTTTGGAAAAGATCTTGTGATTGGGTGAGATCGTCTTGTGACGTGATGAGTAGAGAAGATTAGAATGTAAAAAGCAAACAATAGTCCCGAACAGTATTTCTATGCATTAGAGAGTTTTAGGTTGGCATAGTGACATAGTGGTCAGCACAACAGTCTCACAGTTGGAAGGTTGAAGGTTTGAATCTCTGCTCTGGCTTTCCTGTGTTTGCATGTTCTTCATGTGCTTGCATGTTTTTTGTTTGTTTTTTTTCGACAGATCCTGCGGCTTTCTCCCACATTCCAAAAACATGCCATAACACATTTTCCCACATGCGTTTGCAAGATTTTGTTATGACACGACGAAGCCAACGATGAACTATTTGGATAAAATTTCACAAGATATATTTGGTTTTGTTAATTCTTTTGCTAATTCTTAAAATTAACCACAACCCATATGTGGGTGAGCACACTTATGCAACAGATTTATTTCAATTGTTTATTCTTAAATCCCATTTTGAAAATGTTATTTAATTTTTTTTAATAAGTTGTACAGATTATTATATTATTATTATTATTATTTTTTAATTATTTTTAGATTTTTTTAAATCATTTACATTGGTCTGTATTTTTTATTTTTTTTAAATCACAAAAACCCCATCAGGGGTGTGTAGACTTTTTAAAACTACTGTACTAATTAAATGTTGATTCATGCTGAGGAACTGAGGAAAAAGATTCTTGTAAAAATGTAATTTTTTCTCTCATGAGTATCAGTGGGCGGCACGGTAGTCGAGTGGTTAGCACGTCCGCTTCCCAGTTCTGAGGTCTCCGGTTCGAGTCCAGGCTCGGACCTTCCTGGGTGGAGTTTGCATGTTCTCCCCGTGCCCGCGTGGGTCTTCTCCGGGTACTCCGGTCTCCTCCCACATTCCAAAGACATGCATGGCAGGTTAATTGGGCGCTCCGAATTGTCCCTAGGTGTGCTTGTGAGTGTGGTTGGTTGTTCGTCTCTGTGTGCCCTGCGATTGGCTGGCAACCAGTCCAGGGTGTCCCCCGCCTACTGCCCAGAGCCAGCTGAGATAGGCGCCAGCAGCCCCCGTGACCCTTGTGAGGAATAAGCGGTCAAGAAAATGGATGGATGGATGAGTATCAGTTTCACAGAAACAAGCACACATGTTTATTCGGGGAAGGGGTCAGCTGAGTAATGTCATTTATGATCTTCCAATCACAGCTGAGTCCACTCGCAGAGAGCGTCTTTACTGAAACTTTTCATCTTCTCTGCTATGGAGAGGCTGGTTCAATCAGATACACTTAAGACCCGAGACAAACACCCTATCACTGTTCTCTTCTCCCTGCTGGGAACGCTCAGTTGTTCCAAATGTGTTTTTCAAGGCGCCTTGTTGGTCAAATCATCACATGTGGGTCATGTGAATCAACATTTCACTAAATTGCAATCGTCTGGGTCCAAGTAAATCTATACTGACTGATATAGCATTGTAAAGATCACAAATACTGTATTTGTGAAGCACAGGAAGCAAGCATAAAACATAACAACAAACCATACGAGCTAAACTATACAAAGACTAAACAAGATGAGACAGGACAAGGGAGGAGAGAGGAAGCTGATTGGCGATAAATCAAGGCTATCTAATCAAAGTTCAAATTAGGTTGTGTTCTCCTGCTATAATGCAGCTTAACGTTCACGACCCAGCTAAATAGCGGATTTTTAGGCAATCAGTTTTGATGGTTTTTTTTATAGCAGAGCCCACAAGCAAACCCAAATTTAGAGTTGTGTGGCTTCAGTGTAGTGTGCCATGTCAAGCTAGAGACAAACGTGAAAGCAAGAGCGCTGTTACTCCAGTAGTAGCTAGGCCTACCACATTTTACAGTTTAATATTTGTTGTTCCTACAGAGCAGAGAAAATATGCCTCTGAGTATTGTTCTATGCTATGTTTGTATGTGTGTGTAAAGTAGCAATTGTTTGATGATGTATAATTAGCATTAGCATTAAGCTAGCGGATGCTCACTGGGTGAAATTATGCGGTTTAGAAGTGAAATTATACGATTTAGTTGAACATTTTGTTATTTAAATACAGTATGTTAACTTGCCTGTTATTTTATTGGGCAGTTTTACAGGAAAAATTCAATTAGGGCTGACACAAGCACACGCTGCCTGCTGTTTGTAGCCTAGAGCTGTCTGAGCGTGAGAGTGAGAACACTTTGAAAAGTGAGTTTAAGTTTACAGTAATTTTTTTGTTGCTGTTGGTTTTTAAGATCATATAATCTCTCTATATTTTATCTTTTCACTTACTGGGCCTGAAATGATAAAAGGGGGTTCAATGCACAAATGTTTTGGTAAGATAAATAACACTCTGGATAAATGTTTGCTACATTCTGTTTATGCATATGTACAGGCAGGGTTGTGGTCATCAGCAGAATGAAGTGGATTTTGACCCTGGCAGCATGTCTACAGTGCTATGTGCTTCACTAACGTGCTTATGTAAACACAGTGGTCAGCTGTCGTGAGGCGTCCGCAGGGAGGAAATGTGTCGGGAGACGAGACAGAGGAGGAGGTAGGGGGAGGGATGGTTCAAGTGTACGCCTTACACTGTTTCCCGACTGTGTAAATGTCACATGGAACGCTGGGTGAACTTTGAACACACATGCAAACATTGGATGAGATCACACGTAAAAGTCAGACATGCACACGCAGAGCAGTCATTGGGTGAGGGGTGAGGTGATGGTCTGCCGAGACGGGAGAGTATCATGGGAACATGCTGGAATTGCAACAGTGATAAGAAAAAGAAGGTTAGGAGGGATGACGTTTGTGGGATTGCGGTTTTGAGGGAGAGCCTCTGGCAAATACAGTACATGCGCCAATATGTATCAGGAGTGGGCAAACTAGGGCTGGGTATTGCCGCCAACCTCACGATACGATACGTATCACGATACACGGGCCACGATACGATACGTATCGCGATACATATGTATCCCAAATATTTTATTTTTAAACAAAATATAGGAAAATTGGTACACTGAGACACGTGCCATGTTAAGTTTATCAATAAATAAATGTTGACATTCTTCCTCTGCTTTCATTTTTCTTAGCAAGACACAGTGTCCAATCACCGGTGAGCTATTTTTGCATTAATTGAAGGCAATTAACTTCAAAGAAGCTGATGGTTTTTATTTTTTTAGGTACAACGCAAGCCGCAAAGGCAAACATGAACGTCCGATTTAAAGTTAACGAGCAATATCAATTCTGACGCCTGCGTATCGATACGTGTATTGTGATGAGTCCCGCAACGATATATTGCCGTATCGATTTTTTGAGCACACCTTAAGCACCATATTCGATTCTTCATGTTGTTTATTTCAATAATGAAATAATACTAATATTTTTTCAAAACGGACTTATATTTCTGTATTTTTTTAAATCTCATAATACACATATTGAATTATACAAAATGTGTATTGGCCCAATTTAGGTAGCTAAAAAAATGTTGACTAAATTGACTAGCAAATACATGCAATATTGTCCCCACACCATCTCGCCCACAGTTATAGTTATCATCAAAAATATGGACAAATAAATGAGTGAATTTTGGCCTCCCAAGGCCTGCAGAGGATTTCAGCGATCCCATTAAGATATATGCTCTCAAATGGTACATGTGTGTTTGTTACATAATAGTTTTCCTTTGATTTGTTGTTTTATTGAGTTATTACTTCTTCCACATTGTCAGAGGCAGGTTGTGTGTAGTTAAACCTTTAAAACCTTTTTTTTTTAAACCCCGTCAACTTTTTGATGTTTTGCCACATTTCAGGCTTCAAACGTAAAGATATTAAATTTGATTTTTCGTTGTTTTTTTTTTTTTGGGGGGGGGGGGGGGTGATTAATCAACATCGAATGAGACACAATCATGAAGGGAATAAAATTTATGCAATATTTTAAACTTTATTATTATTATTATTATTATTATTGTTGTTATTATTATTTGTAAGCCCACCCTAAAAAAAAGCCTGAAAAATAGGACATGTGAAATTATTCACCCCCTTTTCTCTCAGTGCAGCCAACTGACTCCAGAAGTTCCCTGAATGATCCAATGTTGACCTAAATAACTGATTTAAATTATTTTTATTTCATGCCTATTTTTAGAAAGTGGGTACAGGCAATAGCTAATCCTCTTCCATGTATTTGTCATTGTTCAAGGTAGTTTAAAGTAATCTTGTCTATGTAATCAAATTAATGTGCAGGAGACATTTGCTTAATGAAAAAATTATTGCACAATTATTTTTATTGTAAATTTATACATTTTATTCCTGGGGATGCAAAGGGAACAGATTTGATGGAATGACTCATATAAATCAACATTGTGATCACGTGGAAATCTTATAAGACTAAAAAATAAAATAAAATAAAATAAAAAATAGCAGTTAAAATGATAACGCTAACATACACACGCAAACGCATAGATATGTAAACTAGGCCCGTTTATAGTTTGCCTAAAAAGTTGCCATTGAATCACTTCTTCTGAACTGTTGTCACTGTTTGCAATAGACACAGGCTACACTAACATGTTTCCTTTTTGTGTGTTTGTGCACAAGTGACATCTTGCAGCAATGAACACCAAAACAAAAATGTAAATTTCTGACATGCATGTGTTTCTTGTTTCTCTGTGGAAATGAAATAGTTTTGTGTTGTTTGGATAGCTCGCAGTTTTCCACAGTTTGATGTCCAAAAGAACAACACGCAATTGATAAACTAAGTCGTGAAGTATTCAAGATGTTGGCACATTAGCCAGTGTCCTCATATATGGGCACTTTTTTTTTGCAGTGACATAACTGATGAAAAGTCTTTTACAATTCTATAATGATCATATGGAACAAGATTGTTGTCAGGGGGGGCAATTACGGTTATTATGATTGCTAGGGGTGAAACAATGCTGCATTTTCCCCTGCCATGATCCTCTTCTCAACAGACTTGTGCTAAAATTGGTTTTGCATTGTTTGTGTGAAACTGTTTGTGCTATTTTATTATGTCAAAATGACCACTGGGAGGTCATTAAAAACAAAACCCAGTGGTGACATATGGAGACGTTTGCACAGCATTACTGTCAAACTTTAATCCTGCCATAAAGGCACGATACAATTATGAAACATAACGTGAGTAATCCATGACTATTGAGCTATATTTGTAAATAATATTCCAGTCAGAGTCCACAAATGTCACAGCTGCAGGATTTATTGTTGGCGAACGGTGGTTTTCCCAGCTTGAATCTTGTGACTTAAGATGTGAAACAGCCTAATTGTCCAGCTTCAAAGCGCAACATCTTATCTAACCAGAACAACGTCACTGCAAAGCCAAGGGGCCGGTTTGAATCCCAGACCCACAATTCATTTGCAGCTCGTTGACACACCGCACCCAAGGAAAGAGCCACTAAGCGAGTGTCACATGACATCTTTTGAAATAAAGCGCTTGCATAACTCGCTGAGGGCTCTGGCAGCAGCCAGTGTTTACAATGATCTGGCGGGGAGATGGAGAAATTGTGCGTATGCTCCACAAAAAAAACAAAAAAACAAAAACGTCTGCTTTCCTGATGTGCATCAGCTGAGTACATCATGGCTGTTGTTCTGCTTAGTTATCGCAAAGCCTAAACCAAAACATTACCTCAGTCACGTGTACAGGTTCAGCTTTGAGTTAAGATTTGGGAGGGAAAAAAAACAAAACTGTTTGCGTCACACTCCTGTTTTATTTTCCATACGAGTAAACTCGTAAATTAAAATAATCACAGAAGTAAAGAAGCCTTGAACTGGTAAATCATTCCCAGTGCATACTTATATGTGCAACACACACATACAGTACATGAACGGAGCCTCTAAACCAAGCATATATTGTAGCAAATGTCCAAGTATAAAACTTTTGTACAAACATCCTATTTGATTGGAGCCCAGACACAGCCTATCTAGCCGGCCTGCTTCTGTATTAATAAGCTTAAGGGATTTTATTTATTTATTTGGTATTTTAATTAAAATAAAACAACAACAACAAAAAAGGGACATCATCGTGTTCAAGTTTATGAGTCATAATCCATATTATGAGTCAGAGAGCAATCACACATAGTTCAAGTGGATCACACAGCCCGTCAAATAACTTTGTGAGGAACATGAACTATGGTTTTCAAACGTAAAATGGAAGTCAACCTTAAACATTTCTTGACAATTATATGTTATACTCACTACAAGTCTAAACATGACATTCTGATTAATATTACAT
Organism: Festucalex cinctus; assembly: GCF_051991245.1. NCBI lineage: Eukaryota > Metazoa > Chordata > Actinopteri > Syngnathiformes > Syngnathidae > Festucalex > Festucalex cinctus. Next base: position 26,657,326 of record NC_135414.1, read on the forward strand.
TTGTGGAATATGAGTTATGAACCAAAATCCAGCCATTTTTATCCATCTCAGGGGGTGGCCATTTTGCCACTTGCTGTCGACTGAAGATGACATCACACTTGCTCAGGTCTCAGGTAACAACCAATCACAGTGCAGCTTCAGAAAAATAATGAGCTGTGATTTGCCATTGCCTGAGCACTGAGTAGTAACATTGATGTCATCTTCTGTCAACAGCAAGTGGCAAAATGGCCGCCCTCTGAGATGGATAAAAATGGCTGGATTTTGCTGCTTAACTCATATTCTACCAACTCAATATTAAACAGAATAACATATTTAGATTATAGTGGGACTGCATAGAACGTATTATTGTAAAAAAAATAAAAAAAAATAAAAAAAATTGGGTTGACTTGACACCAGTCAATCTGGCTACCAGTGGCTGTTTTATTGCTCTAGCTAATGCTAATGCTAAATGCTATCTTGGTTGACAGTTCAACAGCGCTAAACAAGACAATGCCCTCACCATTATCCAACTTTTTCATCTTGGTCCTGGCAGCTGTTAAAAGCTGGCTGGGCCGTTTACTTCGCGCCGGTCCTACATTTTAAGATCGGAAATATGCCGCCAGAAAAGCTTAGCTTGCGTTGACACAGAAGCAGGAAGTAGTTCTCGTTCTGACATGATGAAAACATGCCTGTTAGCGAGGATATGTGATTAGATTAGTCGTATGAATCGCTATGACTGTGTGATTGACATACACATGGCCCAAACAATTGGCTTGCTGACAGGACTTAAAAATTACCCGGGAGTTGGGACAGGACCTGTTGAAAAAACAATGGCGCACGACTGTCTCGTTTAAATCATGACATTTGGTCACCCTAACATGAACAGTACTCTTTGTTTGCTTGATTACAGTACATGCCAAAAATCATCAAGTATAAACAATCGTAAAACGACCACAGAATCCATATGAATGATTACAGATCTTTCTCTCATCTTGAAATCATCAACATAAACAGAGTAACGCTGGAAAAAGCTGACAAGGAAAACCGTCAACCAACATGAGGGTCTGTGTGACCTTTGGCCTACTTCCGTGTGCCGTCACCCTGCGACTCTGCACATAAACTGCAAGACAGGCCTCTTTTTTTGTGCGCCCTTTCCCCGCCGACAAACAATGTATCGCTATCAGGATGGACACAGAGGAGCCATTCATTGGCAGCTGGAACATCTGAATGACCAAACAATTCCAATGACACAATCACAGCTTGATACTAAAATCGAAACTTGGTTTTGTCAATATTGATTCACATCTTGGGGCCAAACTTGTTGGCTTGTTACATAAAACGTTTAATACGCACCTTTTTTTTTTTTTTTTTTTTTTTTTTTTTTTTTTTAATATCGTTGATAAAACCTAATTCATAATCATTGGGTTTTTGAACAAGGAAATACAAACAAACTGTTTCACTGTATCTTAATATATTATCTTAATTTCTGCAGATGGACACATTAACAATATTCCGAGGTCGTCACGCTTGCCTTCTTACATGTGTTTTCAATAACACTCACTTCTAAATCTTTCCATAATACAAACTTGCTCACGCCCTTATCCCTTCTGATGCTGACACACTAAACACAAAGACCCGTTTTTACAAATAGACCTTAGAGAAAAGACACAATTATAGACTTTTGACCTGACTTTGGTAACAACAACGCACAAAAGAAGGTGTGGATGATGCACACTTAATGTTTCAGTCTGTCTTTGGCTAAAACATGGAGCTGAATGGGCTGTAAAAGAAGTTAGAGGGAAGTAGTCACCTCTGTTGTAGACATGGATGATGGCACCCTCTACAAACAAGAGTATTTATTTATGCACATTTCTTAATCAATTTGCCAATCCCGGATTCAGAAGACACTTTGGATAATTCTATGCTTCCCGTTTAAGAAAAGACCCTTTTCGGTTTCAATTGCACAATCAAACCCAATCAAACCTCTCTCTCAAGGGCCAAAATCGCTGATCTCACAGCTGGATGAATAGACAGAAAAATCCCAGAGACACACTCCAACATCTTGTAAACGTCTTTCAGATGAGTGCAAGCTGTTATAGTTATAAAAACGGACTAACTCCATATTTTCATTCATATTCACTTCCTGTCTGTGGAATGTCCGCATACTTTTTGTTCATACAGTGTGCCGCAATACAACAGATAAGCCTCAACAATCTGCACCTGGCAACCGGAGTGGTGATCTCATGATAATACAAACGTCTAAACAGGGAAATGGATGAGAGTCACGGTCAAGCGCGTGCCAACAAACAGAAGATTTACGGTTATTTTCACTTAGTGTGAAGATCCTCGATACAGATGCAACTAAACAACTAACTTCCTGTTACGGGATAAGACTTCTTTTCTTTTCTTGACCCTCTTCAACACTCGATTCAGCACGGCCACTTTTAGTATCTTAATATTGTTTGTTTTTTTCCAAACGACCTGGTCAACCGTCTTCATGTTGTCAACAGAAGTTGTACGTCAGTTGTAGTCTCTGGTCTCTTTTTCTTTTTACATGCTGCGACTTCCAGAATTTACATTTGGTACGATCACCGCCAGACATGTCCAGTTTCAGTTTGATTAACCAAATAACTGGATTGAGCTCTAACACCACATAAACATACGGTGCAACTCGGTGCGCTAAAAGAGGTCCGAAAGAGACTTCATCTCTTCACATTCAAATCGAGGAAGACATTTTTCAACAATATTTCTTTTTTTTTTTTGTTTAATTCACCCTTGTCCACCATCTGTCTGCTGCTCCAGCAGGTCAAGATAGACATCCCAACAAAAAGTTCATGCTGCAGTTAGATCAACCCATTGACGAGGTTAGTTCTAGGTCCTGTTGTTTTTAGAGTGCATGTAGAAAGAGACTGGAGTTCGATCATAAATATCTCATGTATGTAACTTTGGTTTCCATCAACACTCCTCGGACTCGGTTAAAGGAGACAAAAGAGTTCAGGTTTGTCTCGGAGTGTTCCAGGATAGCAACTTGAAGTGCGTCACGCCACACAGCAGTACCTTCTCCACCACGACTTGGACAAACTTCTCATCTTGTCAGGCGTCTGCATTTGCTTTGTTTGCCGTTTCTGTTTGCCTCTCGAGCGCTTCTGGGAGCTGTGGCTCTGCAGGCTGGCCAGTATGGCCGTGTCAAACACTTCTTTCAAGTTCTTCTGGGTCAGCGACGAGCATTCCACGTAGGCCACTGCGCCGATCTCAGCCGCGCATTCCCGAGCGTCCGCTGGGTCCACCGGCCTCTCTCGGTACTTCGCCAGGTCTATCAAGATCTGGAGACAAAAATAGGGATCATCGACTGGGCCAATTATTGATATTTTTTTTCCTTGACCGTGAAGGCCGATAAAGCTGGTACATCACTGAACGGCGAATGCTTGCGAATGTAGCAAAATTGGGGTTTTCATTAGGATTTCTAAGATGTTCACAGTTTTTACTTGTCACAAAAAAAATTTGAACATGTGAAGACAATTTTTCACTGTCAGTGAAGATCTTTTGAAACCTTTTATGAACCCTAACGAAAACCCAGAATTACCTCAATCATTTATCTATTTACTTAAATTTCCTCTTTACGTTATAAAAGATGACACTGGGAACTCCCTACACTTTTTATTTATTTATGTATTTATTTAAATTAAGAAATTATGTTGAAATTTTGGAAATCTTTATTTTCAGTAAAAAAAAATAAAATATATATATATATATCGAGGTATTTACCTGCTTATAGGTTAATTTTGCTTAACAGATGATCCTGGAATTTTGGTTAAAATTTTTAAACGAAGCTGTCTATTCTATATATATGTTTAAAAGTAGGGATGTAACAATATCCAAATATCACAATAAGATATTATTACGATATGATAATTATCATGATATTGTGGGGAGGTTGGCCAGATCTAAAAAAATATTGTAAAAAAAATTTCTCATTCTAAAAAAAAGCAGCTTTTGTACATAACAGCAATACATATAAACCGCCAATCTCTAATTACACTTAATATTGAAACACTTACTCACCTAATACAAGCACACATTGAGTTCCTCCACATATTGACTCGCTTCACAAGCATATTACAATCCCCTTCATCTGACAATTACAGTGATTTCAAACATAGAAGGCCCAAAACATCCCTCATGAAAATTAAACTGCACTAAAAAACTAGCCACCAGAGGGTGCTACAACTGCACAAATGAAAATCAACCTGACTTTTAACAGATGAGTAGCTTTTAAATATCGTGAACATGACGACGATGATTTTGTGGCAGTTTTAATATCACGATATCGCCATTATCGTTACATCCCTATATAAAAGTCAAAGAAAAACCTTCAAAGTGTTGAAAATTTGAAAAGCTGTTTTAACAAACATGCTTAAAGACATTTATACAGTATTTTTTATTTTTATTTTGACATCAATATTTTCTCTTTTACTGCAAATGAATATCAGCTTGAAATATCAGTTCTCAGTGACTATTACAGACAATAATCGGTTTTGGCCCGGTCTATCACTAGAGAAAAACACTGTCAAAACCAATTTCACTTCCCAATTTCACCAATTGGAGTTAAATGAAGAGCCCAACCTTGACATCTTCTCTGAGGTCACACTGAGTCCCAACAAGAACGAGCGGCGCAAAGGGGGCGTGCCGCCGTATCTCGGCGATCCACTTCTCGGGAACGTTCTGGAAGGAGACCGGGCTGACCACGCTGAAGCACAGCAGGAAGACGTCCGCGCTGGTGTAACAGAGCGGACGCAGCCTGTCAAACTCGTCCTGCAGAGGAGGGGACACCCACACAACATCACTCAAAGGAGACACATGAGTGCAATTGTACTTTTGGGGGTGTTTTGACAAGGAGAGGAAGACGTGGGAACAGATGGAGGAAATGACGACGATGATGAGCTTCCTCCTTTGGTATTTGAGAAAGAAGTGTGGTCTATTTGCTACTCATGATCAAGAATGTTGACATAATCATTGCTAAAAATGTATTTTCTCCTCGCTTTTTTTTGTCCATTCAGTGGTCACAGTGGATCCCATTGATAGGGTGGATAATGAAGATTAGCGTAGCTCCTCTCTGAACTAATCACGATGGATACTTGGCATGCTACGATGCCATTTGATACTTGATGTCAGGCAAACAGCTGCAAACGCCAAGCCAGGGAATTATTTCCGAGCAAAAGCACACATTATCAGCTGGTGTCCTGAGAAAAGACCAACCCTCAAATCTTGACTTTGAACATCATGTTAAAACCTTTATTTAAAGCATGTGCAATTGTGCAGTATTTTGTGTTATGTTCACACAAATTCAGAAGACGACAGAAAAATAGATGATAATGTAAGAGTTTAGAATGGCTTTGGAGCAAAGGAGACGGATTAAGATTTTCCTCTCACTGTCAAGGCATTGTCTTGATAACAAATAAAGCTACAGGAAGTATGTGTATGTGTGTGAGATCCTTTACCTGCCCAGCTGTGTCACAGAGTTGGAGTTTGACTGGCTGCCCATCCACTGATACCACCGCTACACACACAAACATACACAGCATGAAACACCAAATAGTATTCACACTGCACCTTCAAAATATTTCCACGCTGAGGGGAAAATAGTTCAGTGATGTGTGGTGAGGAATGAGGATCATGGGTGAGGCACTGACATGAAGAGTGTTTCTTAACAATTAAGCTACCTACTGAAACTGACCACAAGTGTACAAATAAGACACATTATAAACAAGGACAGTAAAAACTTTTTTTCTTTTGTGAAGAAGGTTAAAGACGAACTGCCATCATGAACTTACCCGAGAAGTTGTCAAAGGCAGTGGGGACATATTCGGTGGGGTAACCGTTGGTTGTGTAGCTGACCACCAGGCTGGTTTTACCCACAGCTCCGTCTCCCACAAGGACACACTTCACCCGCCTCTCCGCACCTCCGGCTCGCCGCGTCCTACCCGAACCCCCATCCCGACCACGGAGCCTCCTCGGCGGGACGGGCGGAGCAGGAGACACGGGCGCTGTCTTCGGAGGCATCTGGCACGGGGAGGAGGGGGACATGGAGCCGCCCTACGAAGAAGTGCCGGGGCGACGGCCACCTTTCGCTTCGCCCATTTTTCCTGCTATCTTCCGGGCGAGGACGCGTTCGCTACTTTTGTTTAACTTTCCATGACTAGGCGAGCCCGGCTTTAACTACTCCTGGTCGCGAAATGACAGCGTGTCCATTTTAAGCTACATGGTGTCTTCTTGAAAAATCAGCGTCAATTTGAAAGAGAAGAGGTTCAATGAAAGTGTTGATCCGATCCACATCCACAACCCCAAACTCCCCTTCAAATGACATCACTGTAATGTGTCTTGTGCCTGCGTGTGTGTGTGTGTGAGAGAGAGAGAGAGAGAGAGAGAGAGAGAGAGAGAGAGAGAGAGAGAGAGAGAGAGAATTTAGAATTTAACTTTTAACTTAAGAAGTTTTACTTCTTTCTGTCCCTTTTCATTTCTTTTTTTTAAGGAAGGAAATAAATTTAATTGAATTGAACTGTCAGCTGATGTGTATTCGCATTGCAGGTATATTAACACTCGTGGGTTGTTAAATACGTGTTAATAGTGTCTGTATTGCATTTAAACTACTTTATTTAATTTGGTTTAAGAGTTTAGTGGGGAGTTTTACAGCGTTATGGCAAATTTTACTTACTGTAACTTGTGAAACCACATAGCACAGTATTGCTAGTATAAATTAAAATAATAATTATATATATATATATATATATATATATATATATATATATATATATATATATATATCAAGGCTACAGGACCCCCCCCCCCCATCCATTGTTAAAGGGGGGCTTGAGAATACTGAACTCAACTTTATTTATAGAGTACATTAAAGCAACCAAAATTCTAATTATATTATTAATTATAAATTAATTAGACAGTATTTATAGAATACCAAATAAAATGCTGGAGTTGCTTAACTGGGGCTGCACATATTTTTGAGGGGTCTTCAAAATCCCCTAGCCCTGGTGTAGCGCCACCCCTGGAGACAAGTTATCCGACCATTGGAAAAATATATGCTTGAAAGCACAGATCAAAAGTTTTCTAAAATACATTAAATCACCGTTTTTGCAATGTAAGAATGGGCATTATGCCACTGGCAATGTTCAGCGTCTTCGTGTGAATGAATAAAAAGGTCATGAATATTGAAGTTTAAACGTTAACAAGAAATGTAAAAAAAAAAAAAATGAAAAAAAAAAAAGTTCGAAAACTCCTGGTTTAGCGGATTGTCAAACATCGTAGCTATCATCATGACACATCTTACAGGTATACATTTATTGTATGCATCAGCATAATAAATCAAGAGGTAGCGAGATCATTGAGAGCGGAACCGAAACAATGCAGACTAGTATTTCTACACGGACGCATTTCCAAAAGGCCACACATGTGTTGACAAGTCCCGTGTTTCCGGTATAGCGCCACCGTACAGTTTTTATTATAGCAGATAGACACCATGTCTTCAACGGAGGTCGTTTTGGGTTTCTTGGATGACGCGGAACCTTGGAGGCTTCGCTCCCCGCAGTTCCCCAGTAAAGTCGGCGGCAAACCAGCGTGGCTTTGCCAGCGAGACCCGCCCTCGCTGGACAAACTGGAGTGCGAGACATGCCGTCTGCCGATGGCCTTTCTGTTGCAGGTTAGTAACCCTGAGGCGGCGGTCGACCATCTGATGGTGATCCTCCCCTCTTCTCACTCACATTTCTCGTGTGATTGTAATGTCCTCAGGTGTACGCTCCAATCTCCGGTCAGGACAGAAGTTTCCACAGAACCCTCTTTGTGTTTTGCTGTAAAACGTCAGAGTGCTACATTAACAATGACAACCGCAGTGTGAAAGGTATGTACACGGTCGTGATCATGCTGTCATTATGATCACCTCACAGAGTATTGACTATGTCCTCTCTAAAAACTTGTAGTTTTTAGAAGTCAGCTGCCTCGCAGGAATGAGTTCTATTCATACGACCCACCACCAGGTTTGTGGATTGATGGAAAGTTGCCGACTTTGGAATATTGGCTTGTTAAATATGTATTATTAGTGGCCTTCTGATATAAATGTTATAATAAATGTTCATTTGTTTGAAGCACATTTTCTTTGTCAGAATATAATACCATGATTTTCTGCAAATAGTGTTTATGAGCAATTCCTCAATTGGAGATGTTGGGAATCATTTATCTGTAAAACCATTTTTATGTGGAAAGATTTTAAACAATGTTACAATTTGTCAAATAAAATACCAAAATTACTGTAAAAGGACTATTATAGATAAATTCATCGAGATGTAACAAGAGTCTAACACCCTCTTCTCCTCAGAGGATGAACCCCCCAGTGACTTGGGTCCGGACCAGAACGTGCTGCCTGCATCTGGAGTGAAATTGTGTTGGGTGTGCGGTTGCCCCGGCAACAAAGCCTGCTCCCGCTGCCATGCCGTCACATACTGCGGGAAGCATCACCAGACGCTCCACTGGAAGCACACGCACAAGAAGGAGTGCGGCGGCCGTACAGAACCGGCGGCTTCTCCATTTCTCTTCCCAGAGTTTGAGCTTTTAACTGAGCCGGAGGAAGAGGAGGTTAAAGACGAGGGCGGCGAAGGAGATGATGAGATGGCCGCCACTCAGACCAGTGCAGACGGTCCCTCCTTGGCAGAAAGTAAACACTTCTATACTCTTGCGTAACAAATGTGGCATAGATCATGTTTCAGATGTTTGTGTTTCTCAACATATGTATATATTTTACACGATAAAAATCTCATGGCATGCTACCAAACAAAAATACTTAAAAAATTATACAGTATATTAAATAATGATAATCTCATCTATATTTACTTTACAATTTTACTTAATAGTATGAAATCTGGGCATGCTTAGTTGAAAATAGCACTTTATTATTTTGCATGATTGGCAACTGGTGGATACACATACACGTTAACTATCTTCCGCCATCTAGTGGAAGAGCATTTAATTGTTCTGTCTGAGACAGAACTTGAAATGGTGCAGATTTCAAATTTAGCCTATGAATTTACAATGGATGTTCAGACAGTGATTTTTTTATTTTATTTTTATTATATTTTTTACAACTGTAAAAGCAAAACCAGTTGACTATATTCCAGACACTCATTGGTTTCCTTCGCACTAAGCCCAACTAAGTAACCATTTTGCATCACAAGCTGTTGACTGTTCAGTAGTGGAAATAAAGCAAAAATATTTTTAACACTCCACAATGATGCACCTGCGTTTCATTTTAGTGCTAGCAGAGACGGACCTGGAGGAGATGGCTATGCATGAGACTGAGGACAACAAAGTGTTCCAGCGCTTTAAAAAGAAGATTGCACCCGAGCCGCAGCAGGTTTAAAACTCATTGCAATGACAGCAGTTATGTTAGTAAAACGGCTACACTTGTTTGATAATTAATTTTATTTTTTTTTGCTGTCCATACAGGTGTTGCGCTACAGTCGGGGCGGCTCACCTTTGTGGGTTTCTTCGCAGCACATCCCTTCAGTTATAGATATCCCAGCATGCACCTGTGGCGCCAAGAGGACTTTTGAATTTCAGGTTTTTTTCTTTTAATTTTTTTTTTTTTAAATAAAGTTGTTCATTGACCCCTTCAAATTCTCATCTTTGGTTTTGTGTGCACTTTTCAAGGTGATGCCCCAGCTGCTGAACAGTCTGCGCGTGGACTCCACCGGTGCCAGTATTGACTGGGGGACTCTGGCTATATACACCTGCTCCGTCAGCTGTAATCAAGGCGATCAATACTGTCTTGAGTTTATTTGGAAGCAGGACTTCAGCACAGACCAGCAAAGTCAAATTAAACAATCATAATTTGTCTGACTTTGGCTAAATATTCATTTAATTATACTGGCACCTTATTTTCCCACACAGCTAGTAGCAGCATACACTTTCAAAAGTTATGAACTGCATGTAACAAAATAGTTTGTGTTCATAATATGTGGTCACATGACACAAAAATGCAAGTTCAATTACCACTAATATTTTGATTTATGGCATTTTTTTTTTTTTCTATTCAAGTATTTACCATGCATTTTGACCCAACTGCTATATTAATGCTAGACGACTGCACTTTCCAGCTTGAGTATAAATTGTTACATCACTACCGTAGGAAGAAAACTCGCTTAAACTAATGGCCACCTGTGTATCTCTGACTTGGGCATAATCACAGTCTTGTAAGCATCATTAGTGCCTTTTTTACTGCTTTAAATGTGTTACACCCAGTCTGTCCACATCCTCCGCAGGTACCTTTACTGTGTGTACAGCTTACAGAGTTAATGATTAGTGAAAAGAACATAACTTGTGTCTTATCTTCCCGTACGACTTTACCTGCATTTTCCACAAGTCCCAAACAGAAGATGCACAAACACCCTAGTTAAAATGTTTGCTGGGTTAAAGAGAGAGGCCCGCATTCTGAGAGTTAAAATAAAGCCAATTGTAGAAAACTGTCCATCAGAAGTGTTCATTTAAAACATAAAAAGGAAGCTTTCACAAGAGTCATTATGTACAGATTTATTGTACATAGGCAGATTTATATGCTGCATTTTTATGTCAAATAATGCATCTAACTGTTGGAAATGCGTTAAGAGCAAATTGGTAAGGTTAAAAAAACAAAAAAAAAACAAAAACAGCTGCTGTTATTTCAAGAGCGGGTGCTCATGTCAAGTGCAGGCATACATTCAAAGTATAATATAATTGAGAGCATGTGAGAGGTTGCCGTACAACGCTTCTTTCTGTAGAGCAATAGGTGATTTTCAAGTATTCAGTTAGTCTACAGGCCAACTGCAAATATTCCTAGACATCACCCGAAGATCACTCAAAAGAACTTTAACAGTTCAAACCATTTAAATTGTAATTTGTCAAGGTTGGGTTGAAACAATATTTTGATACAGAAACCTTAAAGAATGATTTGATGTGTGTTTTCCATAGTAACTCACAAATCCAGCATCTGCCAGCTACAATAAATCATAAACTGCAACATAACAAAAAATATTCAAAGAAACTACTTCAACTGTATAACTGATCAGAAAGTGATTTAAAACAAAAATGCAATGTATAAAAACTCTTTAAAACCGCTTGAAGACAATTTAAACAAAAAAACATTTTCTTTCACACTTATGTACAAGGGCTTGAACACTTTAAACTGGTGGAAACAAGTGTGGACACAAAAATAATGAAGTGGAAACGGTCATAAGAACATCTTTCAATAGTATTATCAATATAAAAAAAAAAAAAAAGCCACACCTGCACAATGGCCCAAACTGCAGTTCACTGGTAAAACATGTCAGAAAACGTTTTTTTTTTTTTTTAAAGTCACATTGGCTAAGAAGGGTCTACGTCGTCTTGCGGAAACCTTTCAGGATGGGGTAGATGTTCTCAAACGCTTCATAGATTTCACCTCTCACCTTTGCACCTTGCCGCAAATGCAGAGGAAACAATTTGATGAAACTGAATATTTGAATACTTATATGACTGATGAGAACAGCGAAACACAATGACCATCTCTCAAAACTGCATATTTCTCAATCTCCAGAGGAGTGACATTGAGCTCAGATTAGTGAGATGACGGATGACCGGTAAAGATACGATCTTTACCTGTTAACACCACCTTCCCGGAAACAAAGATGAGCAAGACGATTCTGGGTTTGATCATTCTATAAATCAACCCTGGAAACAGCTCAGGTTCATAGCTGCAAGAAAATAAAGCAACTTAGTTTGAATATTAAAAAAAAAATAAGTTCAATGGAAATGAAATTGCAATAAATATAAATAATGAACCAGTTTTAATCCAATATAGAGGTCATAAACACTTTTTTGTCCAGGAGGCTTTGCCGGCTCATTTTGTCATGCACTATGTTCCAGTTAAACGCACCTGCTGAACTGTTGATGCGTGAGTACCAAGCCTTCCAGGCGGATAGGAAACTTCACGTCGCAGCTGCCCACCATATTCTGAATCTTGAAGTCCAAAAACTTGGCCGGAAAACCGAGCTTTTGCACCACACGAGCGTATTTCCTGGCCGCTAACCGCGACTGTTCCTCACTAGGGAATACGGCACAAGATTCCGTGCAAGTTTCACATCAACGAATACGAAATATATGAACTGAATCTCTTCTTACCTCTTTGCTCCTGTGCACACCATCTTCCCAGAGCTAAAAATAAGAGCTGTGGTGCGGGGTTCTCGTATTCTCATGATGACTGCAGCAAAACGCTAAAAGGGAACAAGCAATGCGACTATGTTGAGAAAACTGTAAAATAATATAGACATTTATATTTGGTGTAATGCCGTGAGGTTTTTAAATGTAAATATCTTGAAATTTGCCAGGCTCATTAATGGTTGGGAAGCACTGTTCTACGACAATAAAGTTGAAATCACATTTACCTTGGGGTTATACTCTGCATTCCTGGCTCTCAGTGCAATAGTCTTCAAGTCCAGTTTACACCCTAGGTTGACAGTCGACACAATGTTTCTGATGGTGACAAAAGAAAAAAAATGTTTGAGGAGCTCTTCAAGAACAGACAAAATAGTTGGTCATAGATTTTGTGACAGAAACATACTGTAGCTGCGGCACAATTCCAGAGCTCTCTGAGGCCGGTGTGGCCGGTGTGATGGGGGTCATGGGGGTCAGTGGGTTGTACAGTGGCGTGTTCCCTGGAAGCGCTGTGGTAGTTGAACCTGTGACTGCCTGGGAATGGAAGAGCTGAGGAGTCTGCCCCGATGTTCCTGGAAGGCCTGGAAAACGGTTTATCCTCTCAGCATTATGAACTTCTTTAACCACAATAGGCAGCGAAAACATTTGTATTCGTCATGTTCAAATACGCATCTGCAAAAATGATCATGTGGCATTTTACCCGCGCTGGCCTGCTGTGCTTGTTGCGCCTGCTGCTGCTGTTGTCGCTGGTGTTCCTCCAGTATTGATAAAGTGTTTGTGTTCTGAACAGGTTGAGGTGTCAGACCTGAGCCATATGGCATCATGGGACTGAAGATGGGCATTCCTGGTGTCATGGCGCCCTGCAAAATAAATAAATAGATGGAAAATAGGCCAGCACAAGTACGCAATTTAATATTTATCACTAACACAATGCTGTATGTGAGAGAAAGTAACATTATATTGTCTCTTGGAACTGATGTTACCTGAGGGGAGGCCAGGCCCTGAAAGGCTGGCATGCTGTTGTTCTGATCCATCCTCTTAACGATGTCACCCCAGGGAACAGAAACGCACACACCGGCTCGGTTGCTTGTGTTGCAAACACTTAACAGTTGCGTGTCCTGTCCAATTGTTTGATCAGCAGGAAAAATACTTTTCTGGGTCAAGTTGGCCAAGAGGACTTTCTCTTAGCTCTTGTCTATTTGACCCTGCGTGAAAACGTTTAATAGGACCAATTACAACCAGTGGCGGTAAGTAACAATGAGCAAATGTTTCGTTACTGTACTGTGCAAATTCTTCAGTTTATGTGTGTATTCATTTTTCTGACGACTCTTTACTGTTACTCCCTACATTTGAAAACAGATAGCTATACTTTCTACACAGGTGACGGCGGCTACCTTCGGAGCTACTGTTAGCAACAGGAGCTAACGCCAATCACTGCATTAAACGTGCTGCAGCCCCAACCTACAGAAAACGAACATGAGCCTTAAAATAAGCCAAATATACGCCTGCGCAACTTACGCGGAGTCGACACACAAACGTCTTCAGCTAGCAGTTGGTGTCATCTTCAAAGTAGCTCCCCACAGATGTATACGTTAACTGCAGTGATGGTACGACTTCCGGAAGAGCAAGCTTTAGCTTCCGGTGTCAGAGCAAATCGCGACAGACAGAATCAAGATGGCGTCGCTGAGTGACAAATCAGTTTGGGACGAAGTGGAAGATGGAATCGGTGAAGAAGTGTTAAAAATGTCTACGGAGGAAATAGTTCAGCGAACTCGACTCCTCGACAGCGAGATTAAGATAATGAAGAGCGAAGTTCTGAGGGTGACTCACGAACTGCAAGCTATGAAAGATAAAATTAAGGAAAACACTGAGAAGATCAAGGTGAACAAAACCCTGCCGTATCTGGTGTCGAACGTGATCGAGCTCCTTGATGTGGACCCCAACGACCAAGAGGAAGACGGGGCTAATGTCGACCTGGATTCCCAGAGAAAGGGAAAATGCGCTGTCATCAAGACGTCCACCCGGCAGACTTACTTCCTGCCGGTGATTGGGCTGGTGGACGCCGAGAAGCTGAAGCCCGGAGACCTGGTGGGTGTCAACAAAGACTCCTACTTGATCCTGGAGACCTTACCCACCGAGTATGACTCCAGAGTCAAAGCTATGGAGGTTGACGAGCGCCCCACAGAGCAGTACAGCGACATCGGAGGGTTGGACAAGCAGATCCAGGAGCTAGTGGAGGCGATCGTTCTGCCCATGAACCACAAGGAAAAGTTTGAAAACCTGGGCATCCAGCCACCCAAAGGAGTCCTGATGTATGGACCACCAGGAACGGGGAAGACCCTCCTAGCTAGGGCTTGTGCGGCTCAGACAAAAGCAACCTTCCTGAAGTTGGCTGGCCCACAGCTGGTGCAGATGTTCATCGGAGATGGAGCCAAGTTGGTGAGGGATGCCTTCGCCCTGGCCAAGGAGAAGGCCCCGTCCATCATCTTCATCGATGAGCTGGACGCTATTGGTACCAAGAGATTTGACAGTGAGAAGGCAGGAGACAGAGAGGTGCAGAGGACCATGCTGGAGCTTCTGAATCAGCTGGATGGATTCCAACCCAACATGCAAGTCAAGGTAATGCTTCTCAGAACAGAGAAACACACTGCAAGACTATTCAGAAACAGCACAAAAACACCTAATGCAGTGGATATCAAGTCTACACACCCCTGTTCAAATCCCAGGTTTTTGTAAAATAAAATAAAATGAGACCAAGATAAATAATTTCAAAACTTTTATCAGCCTTTTTAATGAGAAAAGTAGTAAAAATAAACTGAAATATTCAGGTTGCACAAGTGTGCAACCCTCTTCTTATAAGTGCTTTTACGGTAGTAGTCTGAAGGTTTTCTGCTAACACTGACTTGCATTTTGAACTGTTCATAATTCCTTCTACTTTGGTTCCATCTGAAGAAAAATAGTCTCAAGCATAATGCACATGTTCCCACATATTTGGAGGATTTTGTTATGGTCCAATGAAATTCTGTTCTCAATTTCTGTACATTCAAGAAAGCCAGGCATTTGAACAGGATTGTGTAGACTTTTTATATCCACTGCACACCTGGCCAAGATTTTCTGTATAGTTTTTTGGATGAATTGCTGTACTACTTTCCTATTTATAAAGGCAGTAATGTACACTATATATAAATATTAAAACACGTACCAGCTTGAATGCCCTGAAAGCATTTAGCTGTAGAAATGTATTACAATAGTGATAGAACAATAATTCTATCATCTTGTCGACCCTTGCAGGTGATTGCCGCCACCAACAGAGTGGATATCTTGGACCCGGCACTGCTGCGTTCAGGCCGTCTGGACAGGAAGATTGAGTTCCCCATGCCGAACGAGGAAGCCAGAGCCCGAATCATGCAGATTCACTCCCGCAAGATGAACGTCAGTCCCGACGTCAACTACGAAGAGCTGGCGCGCTGTACCGACGACTTCAACGGCGCCCAGTGCAAAGCCGTGTGCGTGGAGGCGGGTATGATCGCATTGCGGCGTGGCGCCACAGAGCTGAACCACGAGGATTACATGGAGGGAATCCTGGAGGTGCAAGCCAAGAAGAAGGCCAACTTGCAGTACTACGCTTAAGGGCACTGTGGGTTCATGCTTGTGAGGGAATCGTTGATTTGAAAAAAATGTTGTGACATTCTCTACACTTGTTACAGCAGATTTACGTTGAGCTAATAAAAAGACATGAAAACTAACGATTTGGTTCCTTTTTATAGTGCACTATTCCAGTTGTGAAACAAGTACTGCATTCACATACTTGGTCTCCCTCTATGGAAGTACTTTCACAAATAAAAGTAAATCATAACTGTATACATAAAATGTAGTGTAAAATATTCTGTGTATCCACGTTTACACCACATAATGTGCATTTAAGTGGAGTGTGAATGAATATATCCTACTTAATGTCCACTAAAGAAAAACCTGAATGGGAATAATACGTCACATTTTTATATCAGCTAAGCACCCTTTGTGTAGTGCTTGAAGTCTGAAATCTAATAATAATATACCTAATAATATTTCCCCAATGAGATGACAGGCCATAATTTTCATCTTCAGTAAGTGAAAACGCATGCCATAAAAATATTAATTGTAGTTACTTGTGTTTATTACAGTGAACTATTTCAGTTACTGTAGTATCGGTGTGGGAGCCGATCTAGGGGGAAATTTGAACGACTTTATGGGGGGTGGGGAGGCCCAAGCAGGTTGGAAGCCACCTTTAACAACCCCACCCCCGTTCAAAGCATAAATTTTAATGTCACTTTTTTTCCCCACCATCAATAAAATGTCAGTCTGTCAGCATCCCATTTTACATGAAAAATAAAGTGGCCCAGATTATTTTTTTGGAATCGTGATTCGTGATGAATCTGTCATGTCATCATAAATATTTTATACAATATTAAGCCTATATTTAAAAATCCCTATAAATATTTTATATTCTATAGGCTACGTAATTATAGTGTATGTGGTATGTACAATGTAGTACAATATGTACAATGCTTCACGGTACAATCACTTCTCCAGGAAACAGTGTCCAATCTATCACGTCTATTTCTATGCTCGGCTGTCTTCCGATGCGCGCGCATCATGCACGTTCCTTTCTATACGCGTGGCTAAGAGATTGCCCGTGTGTTCACAAAGAAGGATTCCATCCGGGAGAAAATGCCCTCTAAAAGCATCGTTAAAGTTGTCAAAGCCATGGAAGAAGAGATTGACACCGCCGCGAACATTAAGGCGTCAAAGGTGAGTAGAACGTGCCTCGGACTGACTTTTAAATCCAAATAGCTCGCGAAGTGCATCGTGCTTACGACTGCTTCCATACTTGACATGTGGCATCATGATATGCTACATCGAATTGTGGATTAGCAGCTTGACAAAATGTGACACCATTGTCGAAATTCGCTTTATCTAAGTTAACTGTCTGACGAAATGTTATGACCATTGCGTATAACAACAACATACAGTCAAAAACCGCTGATTTTGGATTGTACGTTAGCGTTATAGCCTAGCAGTGTGATCACGTTGAAAGGCCATGTGAGGGAGCTCGGCTCTTTAACCATGTGGACACCGGAAGTTGGGTGCGGTAAGCAACAAACACAAGCACGAGAAGATCTATGTTTAAAATAAATAAATAAATCTTTTCATCACAACTTTGTGAAGTTGTTAGCAGTTACCTTTTAAAACAAAATAGATAGGACACCATGTATTTGTATTTATTATTCCTATATTGACAATGCACAAAGAAAAATTGTTTATTCGGATGTACT
Source organism: Festucalex cinctus (assembly GCF_051991245.1). Taxonomy (NCBI): domain Eukaryota; kingdom Metazoa; phylum Chordata; class Actinopteri; order Syngnathiformes; family Syngnathidae; genus Festucalex; species Festucalex cinctus. The sequence goes on from NC_135414.1 coordinate 26,674,845, forward strand.
TATCACGTAACCACCGTTTTGTATGTAAAATAAATAACTACTGATTTGCAATTTATAGGCAGCCACACAAAACCCTTTTATTTTTATTTATTTTTTTGTAACGGTGGATTCTATTATATATGATATAAAATAACCCAATGTGTTTTTGCTTTGAAGTCAAACCTTAAGTGTCTCTGTTAAAAAAAAACAAAAAACTGCAACAACTCATGTTTTCTTTCCTAAACATGAAGGTCAAATCTAAGGATGGCAAGAAACTAAAGAAGAAGAAGATGATGCAGGAGGAAGAAGATGAGCCGGACCGTGAATGTCCTGTACCAAAAAAGAAAAAGAAAAAAAACAAGCTGGCAGAGGACCAAGTCAATGGCCAGATGGAGGAAGCCACAGACCTGAACGGTAACACTGATATTTCTGAGCCACCGAAGAAGAAGAAGAAAAAGAGCACAGAAGCAGTCAAGGAGGAGGTTAGCACTGGTGTAGTCTTTTATTTATTTTATTTATTTATTTATTTATTTTTTTACAGTGCTACGAGTACTAACTCAGCTACAGTGTAATCATGTTTGAATCAATTCCCCTCTTTTAGGTGAAAAAGAAGCCAACAAAGGCAATTGTTAAAGCTGAAATTAATGGACATTCCATGCCAGACACACCAACTCCAACTCCCAGTCAGACACCATCTCAGTCAGACGACTCAACCAGTGAGAGTGAAAAAGAAACTGTAAGACTGCTAAATTATGTAAACAATTGTGCGTGTCATAATGTTATAGTGTCACAGCTTTTGGGTTCTCCTAAATATGTAATATAAATTTCACATTTACCGTCACATGTATATGTATTTTTTTCTTTATTTTTTGAAAACTTTCATGTTTGATTCACTGTTACCAATTGCTTAGGAGGAAACACCGGAGCAGAAAGAAGGAGCCTTTTCCAACTTCAGAATCTCTCAAGGCACCATTCAAAAACTCAAAGGTACTGATCACGTTTCCGTCACAGTCACACACACCGCACTATACTGCTTCAATTGCTAATTTGAGTTGTTGCACAACTGAATGTCGCCAGTATTTGAACTAGAATTTAGTTGTTTAAGAAAGGACTCAAAAGTCCGGCAAGAAAATATGGAACAATCCTGTACCTTGATTAGTGCCAGCAACAATTGATACCACTAGATGGCGGTACTCTATTTGTTAATGTGGTTGATTCTGTGTTTTTCTTAATAACTTCTTAAACAGTATTTATTTTATATTCCTGTAGAAACATTTACCGTCATAGTATTAATAATATAGCAAATGGAAGAGATCTATCTTTTAGTAAAAATGATTTTTAATATAAATATATATAATGACACAATACTGCTTATGTGTCTGTTATGGTCACTTTATCTCTTTATGATCTCTGCCTTCTCATATTTGTCTCGGCGCTCACGCTGTCGCTTCTCTCGCTCTTTCAGCTCGAGGAGTCTCCTACCTGTTTGACATTCAGGTCCAGACGTTTGATCACGTATACGATGGGCATGACGTACTTGCCCAAGCCCGCACGGGAACAGGAAAAACTTTCTCCTTTGCCATCCCACTGGTGGAGAAGCTCCAGTTGGATGGATTGGAACGGCCAAGAGGCCGTCCCCCTAAGGTGTGCGCTGTCGTTCAACCCATAATATTGTTGTTGCCGTGTCCTCATCACACCAGAGCCAGTTCCAAGATTATTAATTTTTTTTCATTTCTCCTATCTTCAGGTGTTAGTGTTGGCTCCCACTAGAGAGTTGGCTATCCAGGTCGCTAGGGACTTTAAAGATATCGGCAGGAAAGTGAGCATCTTCTGTTTCTATGGAGGCAGCTCGTACAACCCACAGAGTAAGTTATCTGTAAACAAGCTTGCATTCACTATAAAGTAAGAACACTTTCCTAAAATGGTGACAAAAGTAGTATCGGTACTTTAGCTTGCAAGTGTCTCAACATCTCAAGTACTACTGCTATTTATTTTAAGTTATCCACAGTTAGTGTCGAAATGACATTGTCACAAAATTTTAAATGCCCAACTTTTGTTTGCTGACTTAATAACAATATCTTTTTTTTTTTTTTTTAAAACCCCTAACAGTTGAGGCAATCCGAAATGGGATCGATATTTTGGTCGGAACTCCTGGTCGTATCAAAGACCTCATCCAGAATCATAAACTTGACCTTACCAAACTGAAGCATGTAGTTCTGGATGAAGTGGACCAAATGCTGGACATGGGATTTGCTGAGCAAGTGGAAGAAATTCTGGCCGCATCCTATAATAAGAAAGGTATTCATTTTTTATTGTTTGATTTTCATGTATAGTGTTGAAATAAAAGTGACTAAGCCGCATTAAAAAATTCTCAACTGCAGGTTAAAACTGATCAATATTCAGAAAATTGTGTTTTCTGAGAAGATTACTTGCTTAGAATTGAGTTATTTATGTTTAGCACTGTGAATGTTTGTAGCATTTGAGGACAGCGTAATCAAATTTGGCTACCTCGTGCAATATATTAGTGGTAATTGGACAGCATTGTCATGTTATATCTTATGAATACAATATGGTTGGTCTACCTGCACTTATTTATAACTAAAGATGATCCGTTAAACTTTAAAGGCTGTTCTGAAAGTAACTTTTAAACATTGAAGTTTAAAAAACAAGTTTACCACAGAAAACTGAAATGTAAAAACAAATGCTATTGTTTAATGATGAAGGTAAAATGCAATGGTGAGTGTTTTTAGAGCTTGCAGTTTGCCAAACAATATTGACTTGAAAACAGTGCCTACTTGTGTGTGCGTTTCACACCAGATGGCGGCGCCAACCCCCAGACTCTTCTGTTTTCGGCCACCTGCCCCCCATGGGTCTACGATGTAGCCAAGAAATACATGAAGCCCGATTGCAAGCGTGTTGACCTGATTGGAAAGAAAACTCAGAAAACTGCAACAACTGTGGAAGTAAGTGTGGTTGTGAGCAACTTGAAACGGTTAAAGGTGGACGTTAAAAAATGTTATGGCGGAGGTTTGGCATCAATTGTGGACTCAATAACAACACAACGTCAGCGATAAAAGCTAAATCCAAGCAGACGTCTGCTATGGTAACTCATTTGGTCATGGAAACGAGTCCAGGCAACCCCTTTTTTTTTTTTTTTTTTTCTTTCGTCGTCGTCGTCGTTAGTTTTCCCCAAAATGTAGTTATTTGCCCATCCCTTCTCAGAGCAACAGTAACAGCATACACATGTCCTCCACTATAGCATCTGGCCATAGCGTGCCACTGGTCTCAGCGTGCTGCGGTTTTAGGAGATGTGATTCAGGTGTACAGCGGCAGCCACGGCCGAACTATCGTCTTCTGTGAGACCAAGAAGGAGGCCCATGAACTTTCCATGAATACATCCATCAAACAGGTAAATATGATGCAACACATTTTCTTTCTTCTTTGGGGAGTTAAGCTGGTGGCTGCGGGCACCACGTTGTTGGACCCTGGTCTAGAATATATTCCCTGTGGTAAACCTAAGCAGAGTCATTCATAGTTTTGAGAACTGTGCACCTCACAGTCAAGTCTAATTTGAGGGAAATTTTGTTTTTGTAAAAACGGTCAGAAGTTGCCATGTATGAATCTTTTTCCATAGAGTGTGCACAGGACAGCATTAAAAAACAAACCAAAAGGTTGGACCCGGTGTTTCACGGTGTTTATTGATGTGGTATGTGTATACTATCTCTCCAGAGTACCCAGTCCCTCCATGGCGACATTCCCCAGAAACAGAGGGAAGTGACACTGAAAGGCTTCAGGAATGGATCCTTTGAGGTTTTGGTGGCAACCAACGTGGCAGCCCGTGGGTTAGATATCCCTGAAGTTGACCTCGTGATTCAGTGTTCTCCACCCAAAGTGAGACATGCGTTTCACGTTTACCTTTAGGAGCCACTGTCCCATACACATTTCATTGAAAGTGTTTTCATCACCTCATCTACGTTTGTTAGGATGTGGAATCGTACATTCATCGCTCAGGGAGAACTGGCAGAGCTGGAAGGACGGGAATATGCATCTGTTTCTATCAGAGGAGAGAGGAGGACCAGCTACGCTATGTGGAAAACAAAGCTGTACGTGTTCTCTGTTAAACCAAAAGTATCAAAAACGGCTTTTAGAAAAGTTGTGGTAAAAGTACGAGTGAATGTATTTGGTTTTGATGCAGGGCATTTCGTTCAGACGAGTTGGCGTTCCCACCGCCAATGACATCATCAAGTCATCGAGCAAGGATGCCGTCAGGTATAATAGGAGTGAGCTTTAACATTTATGGAGGCAAAAAAACAAGTCACTGTGTTCTGTGTCAAATCTGTTAGACCACAACACTGCATCATTTGGAATTGTCTGATTTGAATCGGTTTTTGTTTTTCATCCAGGTTCCTGGACTCGGTTCCAGTGGTAGCCGTCGAATACTTCAGAGTGTCCGCCGAGAAGCTGATAGAGGAGAGAGGCGCGGTGGACGCGCTGGCTGCTGCCTTGGCACACATTTCCGGAGCGACGAGTTTGGAGCAGCGCTCGCTGCTCACGTCCGATGTCGTAAGTTAAAATGGACAAACTGCATATGCATTTGCTCAATTTGCACTGCAGGCCTTGAATAATGCGCACGTAATTTGTTTTTATGGTAACTAAATTGTGCATTTCAATCATCACTTGTTGTTCACAATATATGACTTTGCCGTTTGTTTTTACCAGGGCTTCACCACCATGCAGTTAGTATGCTCTCAGGAGATGTTTAATATGGGTCTTGCCTGGAAAAGCATCAAGGAACAGCTGGGAGAGAATGTTGAAAACCACATCCATCGGATGACCTTCATCAAAGGAAAAATGGTCCGTTTCTTAAGTGCTTTGTCAACAATACTTTATAGCTACAAAACTTGATTTTGCCAAAAAAACAAACACAATTCTAAACAATTTGTTTTCCAATAGGGCGTCTGTTTTGATGTTCCAGTTGGCAAAGTCAAGGAGTTTCAGGTAAGAACATATATTCCTCTGTTTAACATCATGTAGGATGATATGAAGCTATTACTACTGTATTCGAACAAAGAAAAATGTGTAATGAAGTTGCCAAGGATCCATTTTACATACGATTGTTCAGGATAACAGGAAAAATAAAATAATGCTGTTGAGTGCTTGCTAATTTTCCTGAGAAATATGAGCTTATATGGCAAATGTAAATACAGGCCAGCCACACAAAGTCCAGCAGCTGAAAGCATTTACTCAGAAGGTACCGAAGTTAACGGAAAGCCAATGTGTCTTTCCACGACTGTATGCAATATTTACAACTGCGTTGTTTTTTTTTTTTTGGTGGAGTTCAAAGAGGCCAATATTTCGTCTCTTCCTGTCTGCTTTAATTTCGTTGGAAGCGCTTCTCGCCATCACACTAGCTTCGTTGTTAAATTCATCGTCAATTTCTCCAAGGACAACCTAGAAAATTATAGCTTCTTGATGAGTTAATGAGTCACATATTACCTCAATTCATAATGACGAATAATCACTACTTAGACTTTGCTCACCAGTGAGCATGTTTAACTTTTTTCTTTTTTGTAAAGATGCGTGTTGTCAACCGTCCTTTTTTTTTTTTTTTTCTTCATCTTTGAATTCTTTGAATTGTGATTATAAATATGAGTTACGAGTGCTAGCTTTGGTGGCAGCTTACCTCCCAATAAACAGCACTTGGGCAGATGGTGAAAAAATATTGAGGGAAAAAGTGCTTACTTCAAGCTATGAATTGCCACTCACGATTAAATGTTAAGACTAAACATAAGAATTATTATTTTTTTTATATATTTTCTTTTAAATGGGTTGCATTTCACTAAAACCCCAAAAGTTTTCAGTTTAAGAGTTCACTGGCCTAATGCAAACAGAGCCTACAACAGGCATATTCTTTATTTGTATTATACTGCCCCTTGGTGGCCAAGGCATGCACACCAGCAGGAGAGCTATGGTCAAGTGATACTTACTGTAATTATTACTCTGTTGTCATAAAGTACGATGCCTTTGGGTGCCTTTTTTCTTTGGTTTTGGTTTTGCATTGGAAACGGATTGATAACATTTAAGGGAAGAATGAATTAAACTTATAATTTAATACACCGGCTATATTTTGTTTGTTGGTTTAGTCATTGCATTCCTATTAACACCTTTCATCACGGCTCTTGCTCGTTCGCTAGGAGGGCTTCAAAGATGGTCGCCGTTGGCAGCTGACAGTGGCCACCGAGCTCCCCGAACTGGAGCAGAAGCCGCATAATGACCGCGGCGAGAGGGGCGGAGATAGAGGAGGAAGATTCCGAGGTGGACGGGGCCGGAGTTTTGGAGGAGGCGGTGGGCGCGGTCGTAATGGCTTCCGTAGAAGTGGAGGGAACGGCAGAAGCAGCGGCGGTAATGACAGGAACAGAGGCGGACAAAAACGCAGATTCAGCCTAGCGTTTTGATCATGGAACTGCCAACCTTTTGGACTTGTGGACTCTCTTGTCTCGCCTTTGGGCAGGGAGTGTTTTCTATATTGGCTGTCAGTTAGGAGCCACGTTTAGCAGGTTAAACTCCCCTTTATGATACAGCGGTGTCAGGTGTTCATAAAATATATTTAAAACTTATATTAAACAACAAAACAAGGTTCTTGTGAAAATAAATGGTGAAACCTGTTTGCCTAATGGTTATCTCCTTAGGATCACATATTGGACCAATAGCAGTCATTTGTAAGAACGGACTCCAACTCATCAACTGACACGCTGAGCGTTCATTTCACAAATCAGTATATTACTGAAATCTGAAGTGAACGTTTGAGAAGGAAGTGAGTTTGTCACTGAGTGTTGCGTAACTTGTTTTTCCTTACTTTGCATTTGGGGATAAGTGGCGGCGAGGGGGTCTCATGTGGGAGGTCGATTATTTGTGCCCCACCCACCCTTTGAGAGACGTGTTCATGGTTGTCAACCTTTATAGTGGTGGAGTCTCCTGTGCTGCCTTAACTCAGCTGAAACATTCTCCCCGAAATATCGGATGATTGCTTTGCAATTGCCTCATTTTACTGCCCAAGTTTTGACTGCTACTCTTCTTTCAGTGAATTGTGTTCATTAAAAAGGTCAACCAATATTTTGTATCTTCATTGTATTAAACATAACATTCTGTACAATATACACACATACACAAGACGCCACGGTAATCACTCAAATAACGGGTAGGACTGAAGTTTGACAAGCTACAACACTTGGGGGGGAATGACCTTTGCACATGGAAGATGCTGAAGCATTCGGGCACGTCACTCTTATCTCTAGGTTGAAAGACAAAAATGAAGCCTGTGAAGAAAAGACTACCTGAAGGAGGCGATCTTATGCCGGCAATAAATATCTCACAGCAACGTAGACGTGCCGTGTTGTGCAGTGACCAAAGTCTTGGTCTCAGCTGTCGTGTCAACTCATCCAGCAGGGTAGTGACCCGAAACACAGACGTGAGCACGCAAGAACAGCCAAGAATAAAATTTTGCTGTAGAAGTGGTGCCATGATATATTCAAGTGCCAAAGACTAACTTTGACCCTAGAAAATAGTTTAGATCTCTTCCCCCCCCCAATACCCCAAAAGAAAAAAACATTTTGAATGGAAATGTAGGTGTTAAACTGCATTATTTTCTAATCTTTTATTACAGTACACTGAAAATAATTTCATCAAACCTGATTGTTTTTTTTAATTTTTAGACATTCATTTATTCAAAGAGGATATTAGATACACAGTAAAAAAAAGTCATAAATATTTCTCCCACTTAAGTGCAAACGTTGCAGTTTAAATCAGTTTATCTGCTTGTATTCTTGTTTGTAACGCATTACCTTACCAAGACACACAGAAAAGGCAAACATTTAAGTACAATATTATAGACTGAAACAAATATACAGATGAAGTTTTACTGATTACACCATTTACAATAGTTTATAGCTCATATGCGACTCAGGGAAAACTGATAAAAGATTAAACTCTTAGAATGCTTCATGCAACGTTAGACTTTGTCTACCGATAACAGTATGATGAGTAAAGCAAAGAGAAGGACAGCAATGAGGAACAAATGCCACCACATAAAAGTCGTTATCAGCTACAAGTCATCGCTCGTGATGCTAAGTCCACTGGTGTTCTGGTTCTCGAGAACCAAGCTGTCGTCGTCGTCGTCCTGGAGAACAAATGCATATTTATTACAAGCAGAATACTAATGTGAATGAGGAAAAAAAATATATACGTGTGGTAAACAAAAATAGCAAGTTTTTTTGGAATTTTGTTTATACTTCTCAATCACCAGAGAGGACTTGTGTGCTTAATATTTTACTATTTGATAAGGATCCATGACTTTTGAGTGGATGTTAGTAGTGTGTTAATGTGGTTACTTACATCGTCTTTCAGTTTGTAGTCCTTCTCTGTGCTGCGGTATGACACCACATGGATCAAAGTGTAGACCCTGCAATCGAATGAAACCCAAGTAGATCAGTGCTTGCATGACGCCGAATGGAAGGGCCTCTTTTAAAGACGTCAATACTGTAATACAAACTTAACAAGGTGTCGTGTGTACCTGTGATACAACATGGCGAGGAACTGGATGAGGAGAAGGACCGCAAAAGACAACAGGAACATCAAGCTGAGAGGCTCCACCTGTCAATATAAAAACAGCATAGGAGATAAATTGTTCAGAGTGGCAAAATAAAACCCTTGTTTGACATTAAAATCTATATATTTGTAAATTATTATTTCAGCCCTGATCTGTGAAACAATGAACGTGTCAAAGTGTGTCCTCAGTAGAATTATTTTTCCCCTCACTGGATTAATTCATATTTTCATATCTATATCAGATTTTTTTTTTTTTTTTTTTTTTGAAGGAACAAAATGAAATTTTTAGAATTGAACCAATATATCTGCTGGTGTAACCATACAGGGCACATCATCGGTCAAATAATGTCCGTGCACCAACCTTCATGTTCTCTCCAGTTGGTGTTCCGTTTGGATGCAATTTGGGGATCTTGATGCTTATGACGTCGTTTCCAATGGCTTGCAGGAAGAAGGTGGCGACCACCCACAGCACATTGACGATAAAATAGAGGAATACTGCCTGCGGGGTGTTGAGGAACAATCGTTAACATGAGCATTTTGTGGTAATATGTCTTGAATATTTGGTCAAGCTTTTGGCATCATTTTCTCATTAACTCGAAGGAAAAAGTCAGGAATAATTTGAAATAATCAAATCAGTTTAGAAAGTGAAGTGTTCTTCTACAATTTAGCGCTTACATGATGTTTTTGCTTGTAACACAAGACAAAAAAAATGGTGACACTCGTATCTCAAAAAACACATGCATTGAAGTACCACCTACAATTAGATATCAAATGCAAACATTCAACAATGTGAAGGGACTGACCTTGTTGCGCAGTGACTTTAGCTCTCTGGTGACTTCCTCCAGATGTGCTTTAGTGTCTGCAATGGGCTTCAAGTAGCGGTCGATCAACTTGTCCCAGAAGTCATTCTCATCCTACACGCACACACGTTTGTTTACCTGGCTCATCAGCCATTTAAGTTTTTTTTTTTTTCTTTTTTTTTTTTTTTGTCAACGCCTTCTTCTCTCAGTCCTAATAATGGCTGATTCAGTATCTTACCTCTTCTAGTTTCTGCACCTGAGGGGCAGTCAGAGTTTTCTCGATGGCTCTCTTGACCTTTTTCTCTAACCTTTCCATGCGGCTCATCTTGAGGGTGCGCCGAGCCTATGCACAAACAGGCACACACACAGAATCAGTCCACTGCATTATATTTGCATAATTAAAGGGATACTTGACTCACTGAGCCATTTCCAGCAGCAAAAAGTTAATATTCAGAATTAATTTGGTAACTTCATTAATTAATACCTTTAAAATACTACATTTTTCGCTTGCTGACAACTGAAGATAAAATAACTTAACGATCAATCATGGCTCCTTTTTGTCATAACATCTTGTACTAACTAGACTAAGTGCAATTTCTTGGAGAAATTGTGTGGGAATGCTGAATGCTAATGGATGAATGCTAAGATTTGAATGAATGTGGAATGCTTATGAAGTAAATTGGGAGATAAATTATGAAATTATAATCTCCTGGTTAGTGGACAATGCGTTTTACCAACTGTGCCACCAAGCAGTGTCAGACACCTGGCAATGATGATAAGTTATACGTATGGAAGTGGGCGTGGAAAGTGATACTTAGAAAAAGCTCAATGTCTGTCCCATTAAAAACGAATGGAGGAAAGTTGATATTAAACATTAAATTGTGCAAATACTCTAGGCTAAGTGAAGTGGAATTAGACGATATATACCCCGGCAGGCGTCAATTTTGAAGCAAGTTGAAATTTGAAAAGTGTAAATTGGAAGTATTATGTGGGAGTTGTTACGCGGCAAAAAAGTGTGGAGAATAAAAATCACAATAACAACGCATTCCCACAATAAACTAATGTGAGAAGAAAGTAAAGTGACTTCAAGGAATCGTTTCTAAATAAATTATATACAATTGAAGAGAGTTGCTGAAAAGATCCCTAAAAAAAACACATCAGAAATGTGGAGCTATAGCGTCAAGCTGTTTTTCACGGTTTAACTTTTTCTAATTGTTTTGCCTGTGGCTAAAACGGGAACCAATGACGTACTTGGGTCCATGAAGCCCCTCCTCCGTTATTTAAGAACTGATCACACTTGTTCATGTCACTTATCTGAACTTGTTCACATAAATGGTCATCCGGCACAATTGTGACTTTAGTTATTTCACTCCATTTCTACCACTGCAGTGTGCTGTTAGCTAGCTAGCTAGCTAGCTAGCAGTTTGCTGACGAAACCCAGAAATCAGGTGAGCCATGATTGGTTGTTATCTACTTCCTCAGCACAGGTGATGTCATATTCAGTCGACAGCAAGTGAAAATTTTTTTTTGTTTATGTTTATAAAGTTATTAATTGTACAAGAAAAATAATAGTTATCAAATTCATTCTAGACAAAATATTAACTTTTTACTGTTGAAAATGGCTCAATGAGTCAAGTACCCCTTTAAGAGCCAGGTAAATAAAAACAGATGTTATGTGAAGATTTTCGACACTTTCTGAACATGAATTTTGTTGGTCACCCTGTCATAAATACCTGCTCCGTCAATTCCTGTTGTAGTTCCTCCAGTTGGCTTACTGACAGAACATCTTCAGGTCCCACACCATATAGTTGCCCGTTAACAGTGTCGGTTAACATTAATGTCAACTCCTCACACACGTCTTCATGATTTTTTTTGCGGAGGGAGTACCTGGTTTCAAGGAAGAGGAAGAACTTTTCTGTTTAGATTATCGCAACGTAAGATGAAGAATTTCTGTTTTCTCCTCCTCCACTTATTCCATACCGTATTTGTTCTTTTAGGTTCCTTTTTAAGTTGGCAGAGGTCAACTTCTTTAAAAACTCTTCTTTGACTGGATTCACCCATTCTATGAAGATACGTGCACACAGATGCGTTTTTTTTTATTTTTGGAAGCTCGTCATGCAACCATTTGGTTGTCTCAAGTGTAGGGCGACTCACCACTAGCAGCAAGGTCATTGTCCTTCTCGTCGTCGTCATCGTCATCTTCAGATTCACACTCACTTGTTGATATGCTCTCTTTTTCCAAGCTATCATCACTACACACACAGGCACATGTACATTGGTGACTCTTTGCGACATACTTTTAACACATTTGTTATTTTTTTATACTTATATTATTGTAATAATTACGTGTTTCTAAACAGGTCGTCAAATGGTTTGAACTCCCTCATCTCTTCTTCAGGCAGAGGTTTTAGTCCTTGCTGTGGCGTTTTGCCGACGTCAAGTGCAGCTTGTGGCTCCACGTTTGAAGCGGCGTGTTGATTTGTTTCCTGGCCTGTGATTGGAAGGGGAGCGGCTTGCTGTCCATTCTGTCCTTTGATTTTCTGAACGATCAGGTTCTCCGTTTCCTGCGTTATCTGTCGATGCAAAACCAGAGGTGCTTATGAATTCACCCATCCAAATCACACGTTCGACGGGCGCACGGCATGTCGCGTATGGAGGTTCATATCACCTGCAACTTCATGTCCCAGCAGCAGAGTTTACAGTTTCGATCACAGAGCACGTTATGGTTCTTCTTTATCTCTGCTCCTCCCCTGACAGATTCAACAGATAGATAAAAGATGAAACACTTCAATACAAAGAGCTATGGTATGATCATGTTGACTGCCAATAGCGGATACTGTCAGTACACCAAACAGAAAATGGGGTAACTTAATTAAATAGATATATTTTTCAATAATAATATATTTTTTAAAATACGGATCGCATTAAAGGGGAAGTTAACCAACTTTTCCTCACAATTTTATGTTCGATGTGGCCCCACTAGTCTAAACATGGTACAGATAGTCCTCAACTTATGAACACAGGAACACAATAAGTTTTCGTTTACAAGTCTAAATGTTTGTAACGAATGACATACATTTATTTTAAAATTAAATTGTATTAAATGAGAGAGAGAGAGAGAGAGAGAGAGAGAGAGAGAGAGAGATCCATCCATCCATCCATCCATCCATCCATCCATCCATCCATCCATCCATTTTAGCATCTGAGGGCGCTGCCATTTTGTCATTTCCAATCAACTGAAAACGTCATCACAATTGCTCAAGGGCTCAAGTAACGAACATTCAGCTTCGGAAAACAGGTGAGCTGTGATTGGTCCGTTACCTGAGCAACTGTTGGGTCATTTTCAGTCGACACCAAATAACAAAATGGCTGCCGCCTGAGATGGATAAAAATGGCTGCATTTTTCTGCTTTTAACTCATATTCTACAAACACAACATTAATAACAATGTCCTGTTTAGACTAATGGGGCCCACACAGAACTCATTGTAAAGAATTTTGGGGGGTTTCTTTCCTTTTAAGTAATGAATCTGTTAATGTTGATGATCTGTGCATTACTTATTGGATTCTCTTGTGCCCCAGGACACAATGTGCATGTTAACCAGTGAGTAGATGGTAAGTAGAAGGTAGCCACTCGGAATACAGATGAAGTACATCAGGCCATAGATGATCATTCCTGTAAGAGAAAAAAAATGTAATCACAATGCACAACAGCACATCGTCTAACATGAATTCTGATGATGATGATATCATCTTGACATACCAAACTCCTCGGGGTGGAGGATAGCAGTCACCAAGTACATGATTGTCATAGACACCAGGAACACGCCAGTTGGGGTCAGGAACGTACCCTGAATCACCATATCACCTGAGGGCACAATGGAGGCTCAAAAAAACATGTCATAGACAAAGATCCACATACAATATGTGCTCACCGATTATAGAAAACAAGGAAGCCGTCATGAGGAACGCATACAGGACGCTCATAATGGCCGCGATTGTTATCTGGTTGTTTGGTTTGGCAATGAAACAAATGATGATGTAGAACACCGGCGGAATGCTTGCAATGATGATGGAGAGTGTACCAGCGATTTTAAAGACAAACTGGAAAGCACCTGCAAGGAAAGAACATAACAGAATGCGTGCATAAAAACTGTACTGTAGGTTAAAAAAAACAAAAACATTGACGGACTACCTGCCACCATAAGAGTCACAGAGGCTGGTCCAAGAATAGAGGAGCCAACAGTGAACATCTGGTACAAAATATAAAGGCTGGATATGGAGGAGTTTCTTTTCACCGTCTCTGCACCACTGTAATCATCCGTAGAAAGAGTTCTTGTTCTTTGATTGCATTGAATAAGATCATTCTGCTAACTACAGCTTACAACTGCGCTTACTGACCTGTGCAGAAGGTCCAACGTGTTAGCCAGTGTGGACGGTCCCCACCGTCTCCTCTGGTTATAAAACTCTTTAAACTCTTGCGGTGAGTTGGTGTAGGCGTCAGATGCAGCGTTGTATTCCACACGCCAACCTTGCTGCAGCAGCAAAGTACACAACCAACGATCCTCCCCTGGAAAATTTCAACAGACAAAAAATAACAAATGCAAGAATGTTGCAAAAAAAGATGACATAAAGGAAATGGTGATGGCAGAATCTTGACCTTGGTCATATTGTACATATTCCGCAGCCCTTGTGGCAGTCGTGGTGTATCTCTTCAGCACGTTGTCATCCATTAAAGCCGACGCGCGAAACAGACTGAAACATCCTGGACTGCACAGGACACACCCAAACACGTGCTCTGCTGTCTTCTGTAGCCAGTGACCCACTGCATACTCGAACTTCTGGTACCACACCATGGGACCTGAAGGTTGCAGAGACAGAATTTTGATTCCAACACCTGGACCTCGTTATTGTCATAACATCTTGTTGTGTTAATAGACCCTTCCAGCTGACGTCACTGCTTAGCTCGCGCAGCACCTCCCGGAGGGTAAACATCCCATAAGAAATGAATGTAGAGAGCTTGATTTTTGGTGAGCGTTTTCGTTAAAAGGTGGGAAATATGTCAAGTGTCACAAAAAAAAACAACGTCCCAAGTAGGACACTACATTACCGCGACTCATTGAAATCAGTCGTTTGGAGCTGTTAACTCCAAAAAAAATGGAGTTTGTTGGAGGGCAAAGTGGAACTGGAAGCTTAAGGTATGTTGTTTTCGGTTGAAACAGTACGAGCACTACTTTCATGGTGTACATTGTCATTCGTGAAATCGTTTGTGTCCGGATATACTCGTCTTGCTCTAGATCGAAGTGTTGAAGCTGTCTTAGCTTGCTAGCTGCTAACAAACAGACCACACGTAGGACTATACAACACATTCCTCAACAGAAATCAAGCCCGAGTTAAAGTGTTAATTGTGATAAATTACTTGAATACTGATGCAAAAAAGTATGAATGATTGTTTCACAAAAGCTAGTTTGGCACAGTCATCACATCTGCCTCGAATTTACAATCGGCGGTTAATGTTATGACCCAGTGTATATGAAAAGGAGAAAAACTACCTGATATAAAATGATCCGGGCATATCCTCGTACTTTTTGTGGGTGCAAAGCAGTTGCGTCATAGTTTCGCGCTAGCCACCGTGATCGTCTTCCACTCCTCACTGTCTTCCGCCCGGTTTAGAATCGCTGCTGGCAGCCAAAAGAGCGATCCAATCTCTCTTTGAGCCATTATCGGTCGGCCGCGCACAAGTTCACCATAGCATTGCTCGCTGATTTATCAACCGTTTGACCTATTTTTAATTTATTATTATTATTTATTTTTTTTAGCTCACTCTGATTATTTTCTAATTCACTCGCATTGATGCCCTGCCCTCCACCACAAGGGGCGCACTTCAACGTGACGTCACACTGGAAGGGTCCATAAACTGTTAGAAACTCTGTCAAGTGACTTCAAAGAATAGTTTCTAAATAAATTAGATATGTCTGAAGATAATTGTTGAAAAGATGCCTGAAAACCACGTAGTACTGAATTGTGGAGCTATCGCACCAAACTGTTTTTCACTATTTAACTTTTTCAGATTTTTGGCTATGGCTACAAACAGGAACCAATGCAACTTGGGTCCAGACCCTCCTTGTTATATAAGAATTGAAGACGTTCATGTGTCACTTATGTGAATGTATTCACATAAATGGTCGGCCAACACAATTAGTTATAGTTACTCAGCCCATTTCTACCACTACTGCACAGCGTGCCGTTAGCTAACTAGCTATGTCTACATCCCAAAAATGTTTCTGCTCTAGATGCCATAAGAGATGCCATAGAGCGGCTTGGTGTTTTTTTTTGTGTGTGTGTTTTGTTTATTCAGATTCCCAAGTGTTATGTATTTTGTATAATTTAACCTGCTGTAATATGTTTGACTTTGAACGCAAAGCATTGTGGAAGCTCGCTAATGTAGCTAGCAGGAAGTATGCACCCATGTAGTGTGATCGAGCTACAAGCTGGCACCTCAACACAGTCCTGTCTGTTGTATTAAAAAGGAGCTCTCGCTTAACGAGACATAGCTTATTACAACATGTACAATGTTTTCTCACCCATTCCAGTAGGATGGATTCGTCCACAGGCTGCCCCTACATTTTCATACATCCTCAGCCTGCCAATCAAAATGTCACAAAATGTTTCAAAAAGAAAGTGCCAACATTCTTTACATAATTTTCCTGTGGTATCATTCATTATGTATGGAAAAGGTTTCTGGATTCCCCAAAGCGGTGATCGAATCCATTTACCCAAAACTGACCTGTCTATGAGCAGAATCACAGCTTTAGGCTGGAAGTCGGTGTCGCCGTCCAGAGCCAGGATATATATATTGTCATCTGTGATGAATCTTCTTTTGTTGTCATTTTCATACTGGGGCATGTAGAATATCTCACCATCCAAAGAGATTAAAGACTCTCTGCATAGGTCTTGGCGCTACAAAAACAAACAATTTAGTTTACATACACTGCATGTCACGTTCGTATCATTTTAGGTGATTATAAAGTCTTACTTTTGTCTGAGGGTTTTTGGAAAGGTATCCCTTCCAGCCAAGTAGATAATACATGTACATAATCTAAAAGACAACAATGTTTGTTACGCAAAGTAATAAAAAAAAAAAAATCTGTTTCATTTTGTTGAACCACATGTCGTGATAGCCCCAAATTCTCGCCGTACCTACCTGCGACCATCTTTTCTTGTTCCTGATGAGACTTTTGTCTTTAAGGTGAATGTAGAGCATGTTTCCCTCTGGCATAACAAATACAAGTCTGCCACCATATGGAGTTTCCACTATGGATACATCATCAGGCTCTTTGTTGGTAAAAACCCTGGAGGAAAAGTCATTGTTTTGATGAGATACACCATTGACTATTTCTTGAGATTTTGTTGATCAATTATGGAGGAAAATGAATTAACAATCATTTAAGTTTTTTTTTTAAACCGTATTTTTAGTCAGGTGTTAGAACACAATCAATTCCACGTAGAAGTAGTTTACGATCAATGCGTACATTGAATGAGAAACGTCACCTGTAAACCTCGATGACAACTTGAGTCAAATCATTAACATACGAGTTAACCAGCCTCCTCCCGGTTTCTTTTTCAGTCATAAATCCGTCATCCACGTAAATGTGACACTCAAAATCAAAGCAGTCCTTGTGGTCCTCTTTTGGATCGCCTCGGTAACGATCCAACCTGAAAAACAAACAAATTGTTTCCACTGTAGATGGATCATTTCACTGCTCTGTCGTCTCATGCGTTGCTGCAATGCAAACCTGAACATGGAGGTCAGAATCTTCAGCATTTCATCGTAGGTCTCATGCCACATGGTGGCACATAGATAGATGACACAGTTCTGGATGTCGTCTTGGCTGTAACAAAGACAGGACTGTTCAGGTCATGTTTGGTGTTCCGTTCGTAATATGAAGGGCCTTCTCACCTTTCGTGAGTTCGAGCTCGAGACACCTTCATCTTGGTGTTGAGTAACAAAGACAAGTCAATGAAAGCGGATTCATAAAGACGCCGAACAAAGAGTTGAGAGGTTCTCTCGATACGCTGGACCTAAGAAGTAGTAAATAAAATAAAATAAATAAAATCGAATGTGCCATTCCTGGTATTTTTGTTTTTTAATTGGGATTTATTTGTTTCTCTTTTTTTCTTAAAACCTTGCATGCAAATAACAAATAGTGAGTATAAAGTGTTATTATATTTCAAGAAATCTAACAAAATAAGTTAAACTAAAATTCGAAAGACATTTTTGTTAAACAAAATAAAAATAAAACAAGTCTTTTACACAAACAAAATTAACTGGAACTACACTTTACATTCATAGAACTAACTATAATTACAGCTAACGTGTCTTTTGTTTTTGTCTTTGTCAAATAATTGAATAGTATATGAGCGTTTGCTGTTTACTTTCTGTTATTTTCGTATTACTCTTTGGCCATACAGAAGAAGAAAGTCATTAGAAGACTTTATTGCACACTATACTCAACAAATATAAAATGAATAAAAACTAAGCTACAAGAAAGAATTGTCAAAAAAATAAAATCTAACAAACCGATCTGAAAACCAAATAAAGCTAGCTGAATTCCAAAATCAAAAGTCAAGACAAAAGTAGGTGCTTACCTTTGTCTTCCATACGTAGTAAGTGCATGTGACCAACCCTGACCACATACATATTCCCTCAAGTGCCAGCATGGAAAATGGCCATTGCAAGTAATAGCTGTCAATCAAACGACCATTGATTATATGGGAGGGAGCAGACGTTTGCATGTTATTCACATATTGCAAAAACTGAAATCTTAAGTAAGATATAATTTCTTAATTCTAACCCAAATTTGCTTATTTTTATCTGACAAGTTATTTGTACTTAAAATAAGATTGTAAGACAAGATCATTCTTTTTTAACTTTAAGATACTTTTTACTTAATTATCGTATTTGAGCAAGCAGTCTTGGCATTGAGCGTTAACAGCCAGTCTTAAGTACTGTGAGGCTTAAAACAAACATTTTCCACATTTTAATGACTAACCAACATCAGAGGCATTCAACTGGGGTTTCATAAATTTCATAAAAAAAAATATTTTCTTATTTCAAGATTTTGCATAATCTAATAATAAGATAAATGGAAAAAATACATATAAAGTTTTCTTATTTTTCAAAATCTTACAAGTACAATTTTCTTGTTCTGTTGGCAGATAATTTTGCTTACTTGGAGTAATATTTTTGTTTATTTTACTATATATTTTTTTCCCCTTAAATTTTGTTCTATCCTTTTTGTATATTATCATCACACATCATAATATTAATGTACCGGTACCTGTTAAGTGATGTCCGGCAGATGCTCCTGGTAATTTCTAGAAAGATCACAGGGGTTGAGTTCTTGTCTTTCAAGAACTCCAAGCTTTCACAAAAATCTGCAATGAAAAAAAAAAAAAACACTTGGTAAGTTTTTGTTAAAAAATAAATAAAATAAAATAAAAATAATGCTGACTTTTCAAATAACTCACCTGTGACTGTGGCTATCCTGTGACTATGCTGTGGTCCACCCAATTGTTCTCCTTGGGTTATAAAAAGTACAAGTCCCAATAGGAGCACTGCAGGTCCTGTGCAACATAAGGGAAAGGCAAAACTCATCCGGATAGCATGAATCTTACAAGCCACAACCCCAAACCAGTGGCACGCTGCTGAGCAGAAGGCCTTGGACAAGGGACAAATAAGGGTTAGTTAGTTAGTTAGTGCCGGTGATGTCCAAATACCAAATGAACAGACTTGTTAGGAAGACCTTGCCTCTCATGAGTCGCTCTGATGTCATAGATTTGAGTCATCGACTTTGACAACAATTATAAAGAGTTAGCTAGCCTGCTTTTGACCTTCACCTACCTGTAAGAAAAACAGCCCAAGTCCTATTTGTAACAATTGCCAATCATCACTGCCTAAATTGAAATTTGGCCAATCGATGGTCTCTTCAATGAGGGCATGGTGGATCAGGTATACAGCTCCTAGGAAAGAAAATCATTTGTAAATTGCTTACAGGGTTGAATTGAAATAACAGTACGTCAACGATGTACTGGATGTTGAACTATCTTTACTCAAATGTTATCTCCATAAGTGATGCTAGAAACAAATTTGGACAAAAAAAAAAAAAAGAATAACGGTGTTGATATCAAGATTATGTTGTTAAGTTTTGTTGGCATATTCTGTGTGGGTGTTGTTCCAGACAGTGAGTGCACTGCAGACAATTACCTATGACAATTATCCTCAGGAGGCTGCTGATGACAAACACAAAGTCCCTAAAACCATCCAGTTCTGACAATGTATCCTACAGGGAGGTACAACAAAACAGCTTCAGTCTGCAGTGCACACTGTATTTTATGTTTACACGGGTTACACAGTTTATCTAGGATCAGAAATGTCGGTATTATTAAATGTCAAGCACACAGGACATTTAAAAACATGAAAAACACTCATTACCTCTTTTACTGCCACACATTATCAAAAAAACAACAACTTTACCCTTGAAAACGTTCTATTTCATCAGATGTCATCAGAATTCGTCATGTTTCATTGTAATTTCATACGCATTGAGCCCATTGAAAAGAGATACAATGCTGCCATCTGCCGGCCATATATAGTGAATGTTTTTGATTCCACAACTCATTGACCAGGCAGCTCGTGCTTCACTTAGACGGGGAACTGCCCATTGATAACAAAACAAAACAAAAAACATAGTTGACATCATTTAACGTTTATGGTGGCATACATCGTGATTTTACTCATCGTTATTAAACGTTTTTTGGCGGTAAAAGAGTTCATCGTGGAATATGTTGCTTTAATTTTCTGCCAATAGTTTTTAGTAGGGGTGTGAATTGCCTAGTACCTGACGATTCGATTCGTATCACGATTCACAGGTCACGATTCGATTCGATACCGATTAATCCCGATACGAATTTATAAGTCGATTGTTGCGATTTTTTTCATTCAAATTTAGAAAATACTAATCAGTAAGCTTGTAGAGTGTAAGATTTATATGAAAATGTATTATTTATTTATCAGAAATTTCAGTCTTATAGAGGTTGTAATCTGTTTCATGTTTGAAC
The DNA here is from genome assembly GCF_051991245.1 of Festucalex cinctus. NCBI lineage: Eukaryota > Metazoa > Chordata > Actinopteri > Syngnathiformes > Syngnathidae > Festucalex > Festucalex cinctus. The sequence continues at coordinate 26,695,347 of NC_135414.1, forward strand.
AGCATTAAAATAAAATATTAAGGCTTAATGTATATAACATTCTTCCATGCTCAAGGTGTGAATCCTAAAAAAAAAAAAAAAAAAAAAAAAAAAAATCAATTCTGCCGATTATTGAATCGATTCGAGAATCGCGCGATGTAGTATCGCGATATATCGCCGAATCGATTTTTTTTTTTTTTAACACCCCTAGTTTTTAGTGTCACTGAGAAGGGAATGTGCAGTTTCATTTTTCGGCCACATGTGGCAGTAGCGAGTTGAAATTCAATTTTCTGAATGGGGCAGCTTGAACTAATGTGATGAAAAGACTCATGAAAATGAACTTATTATTCCACTCAAATTACAGGTGACATAACAGAAGCAGAATTGACCTGAATGCGATTGGTAGCTTGCATTGGATTTTCCCACCAGCAAAGAGAGATGAGCAATGAAGCCAAAATTCCAATTCCGACATAGAGATAGCAGCCGCCACTCTGGTTATCCACAAATGATGATACGCGGACATAGTAGTCGATTCCTAGCAGGCAATATCCTGTTGGGATACATGAATGAATGTAAGAAACACCACTTTTGGCTTCACTCGCACAGAGCCGACGTGTACCGTATTTTCCGCACTATAAGGCACACCTTCAATGAATGACAAATTTTAAAACTTTTTCCATATATAAGGCGCTACAGTAGAGGCTGGGGTTACGTTATGCATCCATTAGATGGTGCTGCGCTAAAGGGAACGTCAACAAAACAGTCAGATAGGTCAGTCCAACTTTATTAATAGATTACAAACCAGCTTTCTGACAACTCCATTCACTCCCAAAATGAATAAACAGCTGTTTTATTATTTTCTCTCAGGTAAAGTATTAGTATTAGCTAGCGAGCCAAGATGGCGGGATCTTCTGTCGATCGCGTAGAGTCACCGATAGCGTATTGACAGCGAGACCTGTTGCGGCTCAATATTGATCCATATGTAAGGTGCACCCAATTATAAGACGCATGGTCAGCTTTTGAAAAAATTGAAGGCTTTTAGGTGCGCCTTATAGTGCGGAAAATACGGTATTTACAGTCACCTGAGCTTTAGAGAATATCATAGGAAAGTATATTATAATTACCAGCAGATGTTAGAATGAGGGAGCAGATCGGGAATATAATTTTCCAAGATTCTGTCTGTAGTCGAAAGGCGAGCTGAAGAGCCGCCGGCACGATACAGACACCTCCACTGATGAACAGATTTGTCAGAACGTCAAACTGAGGCATAACCACAAGTACCAAGATGGAGGTACCAAGCGACACCAAGCATTCTATACCACAAATCTGCAAAAAGAAAAAGCACACCATTACACTTGGTCATTATTTGTCAGTAAACGTCAGCAAAAGACCGTTCATCGATGCGAAAAAGAGAAAAAAAAAAGCCTCATACAAACGACATGGTCCTCATGTTGGGCTGTACGAAGCTCTTGAAGGCACACCTCCACAGTGATTTTATGAACACCAGGACGTTTGGGCAAACAAGGCAGAACACCAGCATCAGCATGTAGAACTGTTTGTCCCGATCGCTGCGGAACGATTTGGGACTGGACAACGTCGACAGCATCAAAAGAGAGCCCTGATTGGTCAGAATAAAATACATTAAACTTGATATATGTTTATATTTGTATACTATTACACATAAACAGCAGATGCTAACAGATGCTATTTGTTAGCCCATCAATGGCATTTTGCATTGTTAGCATTAGGCTAAACGGTTTGCTTTCTGACAAACTGCTGCTTGTTGTGGATTTCATGCACTTGTAAGCAAAAAGTCCACTGAACAATTTACCTTATGTGTGTGTGTGTGTGTGTGTGGGGGGGGGGGGCTATTTTTATGTATGTATTTGTATGTATGTTGTGTATGTTTATGTTTTAAAATGAATGAATTATTAGTTCACCACTAGATGGCGCAAGGGATCGCCGGGTGTCCCTTCAAACTTGAGTGGCATTTTTGAATCGTACCTTGGCAATGACGGCACTGGTCAGGACCGCTAAACCCACAACAACAGCCACCAGGTACTGGGCCAAATGGAAACACCTTCTCTTCTGTTCCTTCTCAGCTCCTATTGGGTTGAGTTGGAATGGATCCCATCTTTCCCTGAGTCACACGCACGCACACAGGCCATATTCTTATTACAGTATTGATAATACAATCACTGTTACTGGGTGGTTAGTATTGCACCAGCAGTAAAATAAGGCAATTATATCATAGCCAGCGTCCTTGGTAGAGAAATCCATTTGATAAATCACTTATGTAAAAAAATAAAAGCAAAACACAAGAAAGCAAGAGACTTTGCTTGAGTATTTGTTTGTTTGTTGTTTTTTTCAGCCGCTAATTCTAAAATTAGCAAAGTTTTATGTTAAACATAGTTTTTAAAATGAATGTTTACACGTTTGTAGTACTTTAAAGAGAACTGTTTTTTTGTTTCACGTATGCTGTTTCTCTTCTATTTCCTTTTTTTTTTATTTAATTTGATTTTTTTTTAAACATCATGACATGATACATAAACCTTTTTTGATTCTTTGGGGGGAGAATACATTTATTTTCTCCACATTGTTTCCTATAGCCACTGTATTTTATTTTTGGGTAATTATAGCTTTTTTAACTTTTTTTTTCATTTTTTATTTTTTTATTTTATGGCACATGTTGGATTTTTTTCTTGTACTTATTTTCCGGCTTCGCTGTATTTACAGATGAGGACATTTTTATGTCAGGTATCATTTTTTTTGGTCAGACTGATACCAGTACTCAAATCTTGAGTAGTCACTGATACTGATATCAAGTATCGACTGAGTACTTTTGTTACATAAAAATTAACCCCCCCAACCAAGAAAAACAAAAAAACAATGACAGATAATTTTAAAGAAAGAAATATCCCAATATAGCCTTTTTCCTACCATACCTTGAAATAAGGCTAAGGTCCGATACTGATAGTTGGTATCAGCACTCGTCCATTGCTCTAAAAAAATGATCAGATTCGTCCGTCCGTCCATCCATCCATCCATCCATCCATCCATCCATCCATCCATCCATCCATCCATCCATCCATCCATCTTCTTAACCGCTTAGTCCTCACAAGTGTTGCGGGGGGTGCTGGAGCCTATCTCAGCTGGCTTTGGGCAGCAGGCGGGGCACACCCTGGACTGGTTGCCAGCCAATCGCAGTGATCAGATTCGGCACTGGACTATACCACTATAATTATTTCTATGATTTAAAAAGTGGTATTCATAAATTCTATACAAATATAGTATAATATATACTTTCATTTGTATCCTGCACATTTTTGCATTGTTTTATTTAAAATTGTTGCTATTTTTATTTTTATTTTTTTTTTAAATAAAACGTCATGACAAATTCCAAGTTACTGTATTTCTGTCTGGAATTTTATTCAGCGTAACAAAAATCTTTCCAGTCACCACTGGGTCATAAGAATAAAATCTCCAGAGAAAATGAATTTCTTCTGCTTAAAAAATGTCAATGTGACAATTTAAAAAATATATATAATTTAGGAACTGTCTAATTAAGCTTGTAGCTTGGTGCCATCCACAAAAACAAAACAGAACGTGATATCCATACAGGATTCAATATACCAATCTAGACAACCCATCATGAAGTGGCACAAAATTGAAGGGAAATGAAACTCCGTCTCCATTTGAATTCTTACTTGTTTCGCTCCTCAACCATCTTTGTTCTGTTTTTGTTGTCCTCCATCATGCTTGTCTAGTCTTGTCTCTTACGGGGCAGTAAGAAGATCACGTATCCTGTGACAAAACAGAAAGCTGACAAATCTGTCGAAAGCGTGAATTATACGGCACCGTGAATACAAATTTACGTCCAAATTTTACCTTCTTTTGATCTTTCTTCTCCTTCTCTCTGTATTTTTTTTTCCAGTTACGCCTCTGCCAACTATATAACAAAACCAAACTAAGCAATAAGATGATCTGAACGAGCAAAATTGCGTCCACAAAAATGAAATTCACCCCTCGTCCGACTTCTCCGAAGACTCTGGCTGTCTTTCAATTTTCTATTCACTCATTTGTTTAAGAAAAAAAAAAAACAATTAGTGTCGTACGGCTCCCACAGGTGTGTCCATGTGCGAGTGCCGCAGTCCATCAAGTGTGCGTCCTTGGAAAGATACTGTTAAATAACCACGTGAGGGATGCTGTAAAGGTTTCTACTGTAACCACCCAACACGACTTGACAGTGTATGACTAATAAACAAACAAAATCTCAGTGTTAACATAATCTGTCCTGTCTTTATGGAAGATGCCATAAAAGGGTACAAAGATCATATTTATGGTCACGCACATACACACGCCCTTTCTACGACTCTTCCGAGTTTTTAATTAACTGAGCCAACACCTTGCTTGGTGCCCTTTCTTCCTGTAATCCCCAATTTTAACAACACATTCTTAAATTATTATTTAGTTCCTGTACAGCCATGTTGATCTTGAGTTTTTTTTTTTTTAATTCATTGTTTTATTTTTTTTATTTTTTATTTAATTCATTTTTATTGTATAGATAATGGTCAAGCATATGTTTGTGTATGTGTTCACCATATAACCCTGAACTTAGAATGTTTAAGATTGTAGTTGAAATTAGTAACGTTCAATACCACTTTTTTCAGATCGGTACGAGTCGAAGCTAATAAAAATAAATAAATAGATAAATAGATAAAAACAGAATTCATTGTAGCGTCCATTCGTCCATGTTAGGTTTGTTTGTTAGCCCCGGTGGCACTGGTTTCCTGGTTTCGTCACAGTTGCATATCCCGCCCCCAAACACAATGTCGCTCTATGATTGGTCCGAAGCACCAGTGGCGGGACCAAGGTTATTCAAAAACAGGACATTATTTCAAACTACCGTGCAGATAATGCACAAACAAAAATGGATTTATCATTCAGGTCGAAAGAATGTTGATCATTGTTTTCCCAAAAAATAAGCACGTTTTCAAAATATCTTGTGGGACTACAAAAAAATCTGAGAATATTTACGGTTGTTCCAAGAATTGGGAGAATTTTAAGTTTAAACAAAGTCTCTAAATGATTATTTGACTCAAAATAGTTGCCATTTAATTTGATAATCAATTAGGTTTTGATAAATTGTATTAATTGTTGCACCTCCAATGGAAAGGCAGTTGGTCCTCTCTCACACCACCTGTGGAGGTGTGTGAGATGTGCTTGTGGAATTTTTTTTTTTCCCAGAGGGTGAGAGGATGCTTGAGGAATGATGTTCACGGGTAATTTGCCTTAAGGGTGCATGATGGAGAAGTATAGAGCAGTACTCCTAGGGACTGTCATACTGCATTAGGAAGGTTAGAGTAGCAGAAAAGTATTTTAGAATAGGACATAAGGGTGGCAAAACAATGGTGAGGTGTGCAGCAGATGTGACGGAGCAGCTTAAGGTGGAACTCATAGGGGATGTTTTCTGAGCCCCTTCCTGTTTGCAATAGTGATGGATAGACAAATGAGGGTAGGCTGGAATCCCCATGGGCCATTTTATTAACTGATGACCTACTGATTTGCAGCAAAAGCAGGGAGCAGGTAGACGAGCATTTAGAAAGGTGGAGTCTGGGCTTTGCTCGAGGTTTCTTGTGTGTAAAATGACCTGAGACAACTTCCGTTGTGATTTGTGGCTATTGTGTAAATTAAACGGAATTGAACTGGGAGGCATGCACTGGACAGGAGAGAAATGAAGATTAGCAGAAGTAAGATAGATGATATGCGTGAATGGTAGGGGTGGAGAGGGAAGAGTGAGGCTCCAAGAAGAAGAGATAGCGACGGTGGAGGACTTTAAATACTTGGGTTCAACAGTCCAGAGCAATGGTGGGTGTGTTCAAGAGGTGAAGAAATGGATCCAAACAGGTTGGCACTGTTAAAAAAAAAATAAAATAAATAAAGTCCTTAAAAAACAGAATTTCAATATTTATTTTATTGGATTTTTACAGATTTATCCTATTTTTTTTATGTTATTTTTTTCCATTTAATTGTCAAGAATAGACTGTCATATGTTGAATGTAAAATAACAACAAATCACTGTAACTGTGAAAACACAATATTTCTGTTCTTTTACGAAGAAATGCATTAGAAATACACATTTATTGTTAAAATATGTTCACAAATGAATTTAAATATTTGTCTGTTATTGAAGGGAATGTACTGTGAAATACAACTTTAAAATTCACTAAATAAAGGAGAAAAAACATTTAACGTACTGAGAAACTAATTGTAAAAATTTGCAATGTTATGATAAATTCTTTGCTACTTGACTTATGTTTTTTTTTTATTTTTATTTTATTTTATTTATTTATTTTTTTAAATCAGTAATGTCCTAAATCAGGGGTGTCAAACGTACGGCCCGGGGGCCAGATCAGGGGGCCCTGCCCATGGGGATTAATCTGGTTTGGGAGATGATCTTGTAAAGTAAAAAAAAGAAAAAAAAAAAAAAAAAAGTAACGTCAACCAATTAACCAGAAGGTAAAAATCAAAACATATAAATTCATAATTTCACAAGCAAGCTTGTACATTGAATTGACTAGGATGTCATTATTTTACACACAACCTAAAGTTGCGGTTTGTTGAAAAAATAAATAAAAATAAATAAATAAATAAATAAATAAATAAATAAATAAATAAATAAATAAATAAATAAAAGCAGAGACCAACATAAATCAAACATTAACTTGCTGAATATTATACACATTCATCTGCTGCTTATATAAACACAAGACATGGATTAACATGACGTGTTTTTATTTATTTATTTTATACACATGACTAAATATATTTTTCAAAACATTGACTCTGCAGTTCATATAATTTTGCTAAGAATGTTGTGGATCAAATGTAGGCTGAGTGGTTATGTTCTTTAATATTTAACTCTATGATGAAACTACAGTATAAGGCAAAATGAATTTTGTTTTACATATTCTTTATCTACCAGTGTGTCTATAAAACAAATTTGCATTAGCGTTCTGAAGTTGTATAAACATAACGCATAAACATTGTATACTTTCGTATGAATCTCACACCAATTTGGCTCCACATCCTTTGGCCTTTGATCAAAAGAATTTTTCTCAAGGGAAAAACGTTCCTCAGTTGTCGACCTTGTAGGTCAGGTCAGGTGTGTGGCAGTTTCCACTGGGTGTCGCTACAGAGCTGAGAAAGTGACCCGTGGCAAAACATCATTTTCACAGTCAAGTGTGATGGAGTAATATCACAAAACGAGCAAGAATGTGCTCATTTGGATTTCCCTTTGGTGTTTCTTATCAGCTCGCGTCGACTTATTGTAGTCGTTTCGTCTATGTGATTGAACACGTGAAGGCACGAGCGCACACGTTCATGCTGCTGTGCACGTCCGTCGTCGTGTACTGAAAAGAATGTTTCTGTCAGGTGTGGACCCTCATTAGGATGTGCTGCCAGCGCATAATCAGCCGGCCATATGGTCGGCAAGGAGGTACTAACGCACACGCAGTAATTACATGCAGCAACTATAGAGCATTTTTTTCCCCTTTAATGTGTAGTAGGAAGGTCATTTGAAAGTCAGTCAAAAACATTCAGTTAGTCATTAATGGATGGACGGAGGAACACATTCGCACAAGTCATGTGTGGCCACAGTTGGCCACTTAAAATTTTGCAGTCATACGAGTGTGACAGTGTCCTGCTCCAGTGACTGTCAGATGTTCGCATCACAATGGTGATGTCACCGAGGGCATTGTTAGAACGCAGCTGATGCCTCTCCCATCTACCAAAGGGTCAGGAACAAGGTAGACATGTTTGGCTTTGGTTTGAGCTGACTGAATTGTTCAGTGGCAAGCTATATTTGTTATGTTCTGGAGTTGGATCCCAAAAACGCAGACACAATTAAGATTTTAACTCTTTATTCGCACAACATCGAGAGGCGTAGAACAAACTTGACTAGATGAGAAACGAGAATGTATCGAGAATCACGAGACGCTAAGCTAACTCGGGCTGGGGAGGTGCACAGGTGTGGTAACAGGACTGACATGGAATTACCTGATTGGCTGTTGACCAGATAAAGATATTAAAGACTCCTGACATCACATAGCTTCTGACATCACATAGCGTATTACCAGTTGAAACTAGATGCCGATTACATCAGTTCCAAACAGACACTTGACCTCACGGTCATGACCCAAACATAACCCTTGCATGACCCTAGTCATGACAGTAAACATAACCCTTACATGACCCTAGTCATGACAATAATTAGGAACCATACGGACTGTATGTTAAAAAATCATTGCTTGCTGTTTACACATGGACAAGCATTTTAGCTGAAAAGAGTTCAGGAATGTGGATGAAAAATGTAAACTTAATTAAATTCTGATATGGATTTAAAAAAAAATGCTCCAAAGGGTCCAATTAATCATTTTAACACCAGATAAGTGTTAACTGCGGTAGACATCATCTGCTCCTGCTCAAATGTATTATACAGTATCGCATTCTATGTTATTTTTATAACAAAGTATTTTTATTTTCTTACGATAAATTGTTTGCAGGTTTGGTGTGATTGAGAGTGCATACAGTACGACTTTATTTAAACTGACTCACCTGCGGCACACTCTCCATCATTGATTGATTTAATGTTAGAATATAGGGATCATACTAATTAACTCATTCACTCCCAGCAGCCATTTACTGAAGCAACCCCCTTCACTCCCGGTTGTTTTACTGGATTTTGCAAGGCCCAGAGAATATTGTGTTCTAGTGCTATAAAAACATGGAACCTACTAAAAGAAAGATTAGAGTCTCTTCGGTCATCAGGAAACAAAAAACACTGGCTTGTTGCAACATCGCCCTGAATGATCTCTTATACGCTTCTGCCACCTGATGGCCGTTTTTGGTAATAACTACCATTGTTCTAAGCGACCTCTTCAGGTCAGAAGCTGCATCAAAGCCTTCCGTTTGCTCTAGCATAAACCCCCACCCATAAAAAAAACAAAAACATTTAAATACGTTTTTGGGAGTGAAGGACAAAGTATTAAAAACGTATTTGTACGTTTTTGGGATCGAATGAGTTAATTGTACAGTATTGTAAGAATTTTATCGCAAATTTAATAAAGCAAGTACTTTGCATGTTTATTATGAAAAACATAAGCATAATGCACTGTTGTTTCTTTTCACTCTGTCATTTGCAAAATCAAACATCTATTAAGGGTTTTGGTGATTTATTTCGTTTTTGTTCAGTATATAGTGGAACCACATTTGAATATAATGCACACGCTGACTGTGTCTGTAATAGCATCAGCTTCTCGCTTCTGCCCGCTCTCCTGTTGACTCGTATCTCTTTGTCTTTGAGCGCGTAGCGTTGTTTGCAGCCATCGTTGATATCAGATGAGGTAAATGAAGTCTGTGCACCAGCACAATAGGTGTCTCCAGTTTTGTCACACTTTCATTTTACTTGCGCATTTCCGTGCTATTAGTCAGATATCACACAGGCAGATCACAATCAGTTGTCGTGTCTTTTCTTGTTTGAATTGGGATAAACCCCAGTGAGAAAGAAATAATAACTTTGCGGATCCAACTGCTTTCAAAAAGAAGCCAAAAAGTGCTTTGAAGCTTCTTATCGGGAACCCAGATGCAGATTTCTGTTTTCTGTTCACTCTTGGATGCTGAGGATTCTAACCGCATCTTTTGGGGCTTCACGCTCATTTGTCATAGGAGCTTCATCTCAAAATAACATTATTTTAGGTATCCTCTCTCTTTGAGTTTCTGTTTTGATGCCAGTACCTTATCTTTCCATATCTGACATTACCTTTGCTTTGTCATTCTTTGTTCTCCTACACACAATGCCTGAATTCTAAATCTCAGTCTGTGATCAGTTGATTATGGCGTCCACCCACCCAGAGTACCCTAGCAAGTTTCACAACGTTAAAATAAGCGGTAGAAAATGTGACTTATAACTTGTGTGACATGTGTGGAGGCTGGATCCCAAAGCGCAGACACAAATAAGATTTTAACTATTTATTCACATCGAGAGGTGTGGAACAAACTTGACTGGACAAGAAACAAAGAGAGTTGCACAGAGGTATAGCGGTAATAATCCGACAAACATACACATTTCTCAGACAGCTTATATAGACAGTGAATCGATCTCATTGGTTTTGGCTAGACATGCGGGTACCAGTACTGACATGGAATTATCTGATTGGCTGTTGACCCAGTAAAGAGATTAAAGATTCTTGACATCACATAGTTCCTGACATCACATAGCCTAAAACCAGTTGAAACTAGATGCCGGTTACATCAGTTCAAAACAGATACTTGTGACATCAGTACAACACAGACACTTGACCTCATGGCCATGAACCCAAACTTAACAGGTCATGAACTCAAACTTAACCCTGGCCTGACCCAGACATGACATTATTGACATTCTAGCAAACAGCGATGTTCAAATGGGCGCAAAAGTAAAAGAGAAGCATTTAAAGGACGATGAAGTAAAATAAATAAATACAAATAAGGATGGCTGGTAATTTGATACAAGTGAGGAGCGTTAACTATGTACTTGACTTAATAGCCACAAGGTGTCAGAGAAACAGAAAAGGAAACGAGGTAGGCCCACAAAATACATTGAAGTGAACCTGGGATAAAAAGGGATCCAATGAAAATGCGCAATCAGATGGAAATGCCTCTTTTGTTCACTCAGGCTGAAAGTTGAATTAGAGTTTACACGCTTCTGGCTTCACACTGCCATGTTTTGCATGCGCATGTATGCTTGTTTGGGCAACAACGACTATCCGACTGTGATGTTATACCATATGTTCATGTTATTGTTTTTCAACTTCACTGGAGCGGCCCCCAATTTCGTACATTTGTTTGCCTTTAGATTTAAGTGTGACATACACAAATACAGCACGAGCGATGATAATTGTGCTTTTAGTACGCAAATGTTTCTACAGTGACTTATGATGCGTGCGCATTATGCTCACAAAGGGTCAACTCCTATCCGGATAGAATATATGCGTCGTCGTGTCCTTTTAATTTAAGAACGGCGTGTCCGGCTGCTACAATATTCTAATGATGAAATGCATGTGGCAACACATGGTAGGTGAGTTTTGTGCTCAGCATTAATTATGCGAGCACTTCTCTGTATCCCATAATTCATTCTTGACCACTGGCAGTCACTCGATATGGCGGTTGCATTTGCAAACGATCTCATCTGTCATAATGTTCCTCCCAGAAAGGCTGAATGAGGTGCCAGAGAGTGATCTATTGAGTAGGGCGCAGGTCCGCCATACAAAGCTGGCAATCCTGCCAGACACAGCTGAGGGTTGACTTGTCTCACCAATGCGCCGTGTTAGAAGCTCACTTGTCCAGGTGGTGTAGCATATCTTTTAGTACAGCAGCATGTCACCTGATGTGACATCACTTAACCGTTGTTTAAATACAATGTGGAAAAAAAAAAAAATCCAATTCAGTTCCTCTCCCCAAACAGCGATTGAAATGCTGGAATGAGGATGGCCGTGTCTTGATTGCTGCCCTGGTTTGAAGAGGAGAGATTGGTCAAGGTCTTTTATATTTTTGGTAGGTGTTGTCAAAGGTGCAATGTGAAGCGGACTGCGGGGATCATGCACCCAGGGTTTTGTGTCTGGGTGATAGCCTACGTGGTTTATATGGTACATTTCTGTGGCTCGGGTATGCGGCTCAACTCACTTGCAGTCATAAAAAAAAGTCGAGATTTGAAAACGAACCGGGTCAGTCATGTGTCAGGGCTCTCGACATTTCCTTGTATGAAAGCGTGACTCACTTTGGATGAAGAGGAATAGTCTCGTTTTACTCAAATCCTCTTTCCCGTGGAGAATTTATAGTCAACCTTGAACACCCAGGTGTATAAATCATACATGCGTGTACAAGAGGTTTACTTTATGTCATCTTGGGGTGTGATAGTCGATGCTTTTGCAATAACTTCAGTCATAAATAAAAAGCGTACGGCCACAGCTGTGGTTTGAGTTGAATGACGTATAGGTTGGTGCAGTTGTTGTTGTTGTTGTTCTTCTTCTTCCTCTACTTCTTCTTCTTCTTCTTCTTCTTCTTCTTCCTCTTCTTCTTCTTCCTCTTCTTCTTCTTCTTCTTCTTCTTCTTCTTCTTCTTCTTCTTCTACTTCTTCTTCTTCTTTATCTTCTTCATCTTTTTCTTCTTCCTCTTCCTCTTTTATTTTTTTTAACACTTCCAAATAAAAAATTCTTAGAATTATTAAGATTACACTTTTAGGTCAGTTAAAAATGTGACTTATTCGGGGCAGCAGTAACTCACGTCATCATAAGGACTTGGGCTTTGAGGTCACCTGCTGCTTTAGATGCTAGTTTACTTTCTGACAATTGTTTAGGTGCCCCAAAGCAAGTCACACCTACTGCGTATTGTAGTGCAGTGTGATTATTGCTTGTATTTTTTATTTTTATTTTTTTGCTTTTAAATAGTGAGCTCAGAATTGTTCATTCGGCAGTCTTACAGATTCAACATCTTATCATCATTGCTTTTTTTTTTTTTTTTTGTGAGTATGTGCGTGCGTGTGCGTGCGAATTCGTGTATGTTTATACTCATTAGTTCACCTAAAACCTAATAAAAATCCCATTACCCTTCACCTTAACCGAATACTTCAGTCTCGCCAGAGTCGTGACGTTCAGAAGGTCAGGAGACCAGAGGAAAGGTCACAGAAAGGAAAGATAGATCAAAGTGAAATCCAGCACCAACCAAACACCACCTGCCACCTACATGGTCTTACGCCAACCCCAGAAATCTCTAAATTCCAACAAATTAAGGAGATCTCAAGAGACCAGAGGAAGAACTAAAGTGGAAGGAAGGAAGGATAGATGAAGCAGAGTGAGGTCCACAGACACCAGCACCCGCTGATTCAACGAGCAGTGGGAGGGAGAGGCGGATTCTGTTTGAATTTCAGTAGATGCCGGTGTGATGGACCTGGCATGCATTTGGACCGCCACCAAAGAGGGGAGCCGTTGACCGCGACCCAGCAAAGCAAGCACGGCCCCCCCGGTGCCCCCCAAGCCGCGGCACAACCACCGATTATTGCTTGTATTGATTACAATAGTCACTCAGGTAATAAATGTTCATCTAACCAGAACTAACCAACAAAGAAATTGAATTAAAGACGAACAGACTAGTCTATTAACATGTCTTTTATGTTAGTAGTTGCAAGTGAGTTAACGCAACAAGCTAATGAGCTGCTAACTTAATTAGCTTGTGTAAAAACATAGTTAAAAAATAAAAAACATTGCATATAAGGCAGACAGTCATTTCCTCTCCATGCCTCCCGCCTGCCGTTCCTTAATGAAATATGACTGTCCCTTCTCCCTTATCAGAAGTCTCTTCTGGGCATAGACTGAAATGTAACCTCCTCAAAGTCAATTTGCCTTCCTACTTCTCCACATAGTCCCCCTGTTTTTTTGCTAACTTGAATCTTGTCCTCAGTCTACCCCAATTTGAGCTTTTTTTTTTTTCTTTCCTGTTTGACAGCAGCTTCCTCTGGTCTGGGTCACTCGGCTGGGGAGAGGAGACGCTCTTCTCCTGCATATTATGATATATATGATATTATGCCAGCTATTGACGACTGCAGTCCTGATTTAAAAAAAAAAAAGAAAAGAAAAAAAAAAGCTTACATAAGACAAGGTAACATGAGCATACAACCAGTCAAACATGGAGCAATACTGTCAATATTGACAGAATACTCACCTCTGATCAAAAATAAAACATTCACATACACAAGTGCGCTGACTGTGTATATAGGTGCATGTTTTATCATGGACATCTGTAGTAAATTACTACGACTTACATTGCGGTAAAACTTTTTGATGACATGACAATATGTCACTTCGTTTTGCACTTAACGATCCTTTTTGGAAATCACTTTCCGAGAGCACACATAAATCCCATTTCAAGCTGTATAACTTTCTCTGTTTTCCTATCGGCAAAGGCATCCTATCACTCACATCGACCGCAATTCCTCATCGTTTGAAAACAACGTCTGGCCACGCATTTATACCTCGACTAACTTCATTTCACATTCAGACGTTGCGTCCTTTTCTTATGATGTTAATTTTTTAAAGTTGGCGTTCTGAGACGAAAGCATTTGAAGGTTTCATCCAGACGACTGCAAAGGGAGCGCGCTTCACATTAATCCCTTTGGGGGTTGCGGGGGACGTGGGGGGGGAGGCAGCAGCACTCTGACTAATAGGTAATCTAAAAGCTTTGCTGTGAGTAAACATCACAGCGATGACAGCCTATCACCCAAAATTACGCCTTAAATCGAACAGAGACTTGGGGGGATTACCAACGTTAGGTAAATAAATTTGACTTCAATCACGAGGAATCCGACTTAAGTCGATGCGAGGCATGCGCAAATCGAGGCCGGTGTGCAGCGGGACAGCTGGACGGATGATCAAAGAGACAGATGGACACGCATACAAGATGACGCCCACTCAATACTGACAATATGCGCAACCTCCGTGGGGGGGGGGGAGTCAATAACTTTTTTTTCATGGATTAGAAATTAACTCCACTCAATCCGGCGCATGCTTCTCTGTAAGAGGGGCGCTGCGAGATCAGAGATGGACGTCAGAGAGGACAGAAGATGGAGAGAAAGAGTGGGGCAAAGAGGAGTTTTGAAAGAGAGAGTGGAGGAGAGCAAGACAGCAAGAGAGTGACAGAGATCAATAGAGAGAAGAGGGCAGAGTGAGAGGAAGAGGAAGTGAGCGAGCGCTGAGGAGATGAAAGGCTGTCTGCTGACTTGTTCCCTAACTGGAGAATTGAAATTGATCTCCAACCTGTGTGTGTGTGCGTGTATGTGTGTGGCCTGTCAGGATGCACAAGATTAAAGGGGGGCACTGTTGTGTGTTTTTGCGTAAACCGTGTGTGTGTATTCTGTGTGTCCATGCAGCCGTAATAGAGAGGTAGCGGAGGCTGATTGAACTAAAAACAGGCAGAGACAGAACATCACGCACGAATACATTTCAGTCAGAGGCGCTTTTAATAAGGGTCAAATCATTTCAAATAGCCATTACTACTGGGTCACATATTCTTTGATTGAGTTCCATAAACTTCAACTGCAGGGTCAAACTTTTTTTTTTTTTTTTTTTTTTTTTGTGACTCTGGCTGAACTTCACTTCCTCTCCAGCGCATCCAGAGAAGAGGGAAAAACGTGATCTGGGTCGTTTGCTGCATGTTGAAATCCACCCCACAGAGCCCACTTTGCTTCAGCTGTGCGTTGATTGTGCGGGCAAAAAGCGTCTGGCTGCGTCATAATCACCACGTCATGAATATACGGGAGTGTGGAAGTAAAATAACAAAGCCCATCAATCATTCCGTGTCGGTCAAATCCATGAGTTAGAAATTCTTTGCCAGCTCAAAATAATTATCTCTCCTGCTGTGTATGAATGGAATCATTACAAATTGGGAACAAATGGAGCGAAGTAAGTGTATTTTGTCAGCTGGAGTACGAATGGCACAAACGCGAGGGGAAAACATGGTGGCACGATTGAGATCAGAAGATACAAAGAGCTTTTGTTCAGAAATGCAAATCTCAAGGCACTCAACAGGACCTTGTGATATCAGATATCAAAACGTCACATTTTTTCTGTACAAGAAAATAGCCGACAATGAGTTCCTTACAAGCACGGTCAAATTGCACACACCCATTCAATAGGCGTGACATGTAAAGTATATTCTAAAGTAGGAGTGTGACGATATATCGGCGATATCGCGATAAATCGTGATACTTTGTCTCCCGATAGATTACCGATACATCTACGCAAGTATCGTGATATTTGTAGCTAATAACCAGCCACTATAACTGCTCCATTGTTCATGACTTATTGAGCAATTACTTGGCGGGCCACTAGGGGGAGCGCCTCGAGAGTGGCGGGTAAATGGACGTAAGTCTTCAGGCGAATAATATATATATATATATATATATATATATATATATATATATATATATATATATATATATATATATATATATATATATATATATATATATATATATATATATATATATATATTATAGTGGGTTTTTAAAATGAACGAATTACAAGTTTACAACTAGATGGCACCAAATAATACATGCGGTCCATTTAAATTCTTTTGTTCGTAGCAATTACTTGTAATTATCATCAAACATTTCTATATTTATAATCGTCATTAAATAATCAAATAGTTGAATAGTGAAGAATACCATGTATTTCGGAAGTGGCACACCCAATCTTTCAGAATAAGAGCATATTACAGGAAGTGCTGTGTTAACTGTCACCAATTGGCAATTAGTTATACGTTTTCGAGCCTCGACAGAGGTCACTTTTTGTTTTATTCATCTATCCATTTTAATTTGCCAAAAGAGAAATGACATTTTCTTTTGATTTGTATTGTATTTTCAGGGATGATGATGTGCATTCATCCGGCCTCTTATCCTTCATTGCTGTCTCTTTCCCAGCCTCTGAAAGAAAGGTGCAAGAGAAACTTATTGTCATGCAGCTCAGCGCTTGCGGTGCAATCACAGTGAATATGCAATTAACAGGGAAAGCCTTCAGTCAATAACACGTCGTGTGTGCTCATATGCCTCACGCTACCCTCGGCTCTTTGCCTCAAACAATCTGCCCTCGTCTACGCCGCCGTCACTCCCCCCACATCCTCTTCTCCTTCATCGAGCACCTCCTCGATGCTCGTCCTCCTCCACGTTAAAAGCCACATCTTCGTGTAAGAGGTTCCTCCTTTTAAATTGTCAACAATTTCTTTGTCAGGCCCATCTTCCCATCATCCCTCACCATCGACATTAACATACATACTCACGCACACTCCACTATATCTTTCCTCGTTAGCCATCCGGGACTTGTGCTGACCGGGCACCTCCACCCTGTGAGCGGTTTACCATGCTTACCTTTCTGTAGCATTCTAATTCACTATACTGTTACCTTCACCATTTTCTTTTCCTGTGTGAACGTTTCTTTTTCCAAATCCAAGATCTGAGAACATCCATTTAAAAAAAAAAAAGAAAACGTTTGATAACAAATGCAGCCAGTTCACACTTTGTGCCTCTCGAGGATCGACACGGCAGAGAGATCTTCACTTTGTAGCTTAGGGAGGGACTCGGTAGTTGTTGCAAAAAAACAAAAAAACAAAAACAAAAAGTTGAAGCATTTGTTCCACTCCAAACTTTTTTTTTTTTTTTTTTTAAATGCTTTACTCTTCACCTCCCTGATTCCCACTCCAGCGTCTGCGACTTCCTTTTTAAATCAAATCCTCATCTGGGACATTATTCTTGACATCTTCCAATGCACTCTACTGTCCTTTTATACGGCTCCATTTTCCATTAACCTCTTTCATATGCGGATTTTCAGTTCTAGACTGAGGGGGTCCTGATTATTATTGAAGTATTAAAACACATTTTTACAGACTGTGTTGCTGAAATGTTTTCTTCTTCATTGATTTTTGTCTAAGAGTTCAAAATGAAGAAAACAAAATGAACTTTACAACTTTTTTTTTTCTGTACCATAAAGACGAATAACAATGAGACAGGTATTGAGATGGAGCCAGACAACGATGTTGACAGTGTTGAAGAGAAGCAAGCAATACATTATGTATAATACTGCTTTAAAAAAAAAAAAAGTTTATTATCATAATGAATAAATAGCATGAATAAATGCAGTAAAACAATTTAGACAATTGTGTATTCGTGCATCATCATTTTGAACTGCAGTTTCGAGAAAAAAACATGGTAGGAGAATACACATCATTTCAGCAACCCTTTTTGGAGGTAACATTCATTACAATGCACTATGAAATATAACTGTGTTGAACCCTGACTAATCCGGCTAATATATTTAGCATTAGCCGATCAATTATATCACAACTTTATTAGTTCCAGTTCTGCTACAACTTTTAAACTTTTTTTTTTTTTTTTTTTTTAATTAACTTTACAGGCAATGTAATTCACTCCTTAAATTTCCTGGACATATTATTGGAAAAATACTGGTTCTATGTTTAAAATTAGTACAACAATAGCTAAGCAATTTAGGAGGACTGAAATTATTTTTAACCCAACTTTTTAATTTAAATTGTGGCCATTAAATATAAATAGCATAATTTGATTTGGGGAAAACTGTCAACAGACTGTGCCAATAAAATTAGTATAATTTGCGTAGTCTATTCTATTGGTAACATTGTTTCATTAACGTTAATGAACTGCTTTCACCGTAATTTTCATGTAATAAGTATTGTCTTAATTATACACAAATCCTGGTCATGTTTAATGTAAGTGCAGATGTAATGCAATACAATTCAAAACTGTGCACACTAACTTCAATATGATAATAATTACTTTCAAGTATTAATAACGTATCATCTAATACATTTTGGAAGTCACACCTCCATTGCCATATGTGATACACACAAAGTCCACGCTATATGCTAAACCTGAGCCGTCGAATATTCAATTGGTAAGTATTGATATCAAGTATCGGTATTGGTGCCGATACCAGCTTTATTTTAAGGTATCAGTACTCGTGACAGTGGCCGATGCCAGTTTTACGATCGCGGACTAGAAATTAGACAAATAGAAAATTGCTATTAATTTCATGCAAATAAATGGGGGGGTTATGTATTAGTGGTATTGGTATCAGTGACTAATCAAGATCTGAGTACTCGTACTGGTATGGGTCCGGAAAAAAAGTGGTATTGAGCATCCCGAATTCAAACCTTGGCACCAATAAAGCCGAAATGGAAAGCAAACCTACAGGGCAAGAATAATTCAACAGGGAGCAGCCGCTTGAAACCTGATAGTAATTCCTCCCCTCGGTTAATTAGGGACTTTATGTCGGATTTAAAATCAGCAGGTGTCTCCAAGGTTGATAAGTCACCACGGACTCATTTTATCGCCGGCTGCAAGAAAAGGAAGTTGAAGAACAGAACAGAGAGCTGTTTTAAGTTTTAATCAGGAAAGCCAGGCATTTTTTTTTCTTGTTTTTTTTTTTTGAACATGAGTGCTTTCTGGAATCACAAGGGACCTCCTTGTACTTCACCTCCTTGTCACATATTTTCATCTATCCTATTATGTTTTTGTGTGTGCTTATTTTCAAACCAGCACCAGAAAGGAAAATGTCTGATTAATTATACCACATGTTGATGTTGGTTTTGGAGCGTGTTGTTGCGCTGGACTTCAGGCTGCGATACTACGTCAGGCGGGCATTAGCGTATTGTAGTGCTTCTCAAATAGTGGGGCGGGGGCGCGACGCTCCATCAAGGGGGAAGGCCTCGGGGAACATGCTTTTGATTTAATTTTATTTTTTACTGTCCTAGAATAAAGTGCAATTGCACCTCCACTACACTAGGGGGCAGTGGTGCCCTAATTATTGGCAGAGTGTGCGCAGGGAGCATTTGCTCGGTGGTGTAGGGGTTTTGTTTGCACTGAGCATGCGCGTTTTGCACACAGCAAAAAAAAAAAAAAAAAAAAAAAAAAAAAAAAAAAAAAAATCAGCACAAATTGTTTCAAATATTTTTGTTTTTTCGGTTAAAGTTTTTTTTTTTTTTAAATATTGTGCTCTGAGTTAATGATGGTGATCAGTTTGAATGCACTATTATTGATGTATTTATGTAATTGTATTTTTCCGTATCATATGGTTTGACATGGTCAGTCAAAAAAATGAATTAAGGATTTAATTTTATTTTTGAATTTCAGATGCACTTTAAATCTTTTCTCTTACAGTTAATAAAGCTATTCTTTGTTGTAAGTTAGCCCATATTTCTTTTTTTTTTTTTTAATTCTCTTATACGTTAATAAGGATACAGTGTTATGCAGAGGTGTGCTTATAACAATTTTATAGACAAATGATACTATTTATAGTCGCACGAGATGGTTTCTTCTTACTGGGGGGGCATGACAGAAAATAATTGAGAAGCACAGGCGTATTGTAACCCGTCAGGCTGCTGCTGCTGGTAGACAAAAAGAGTGAGAAACATTAAAGAGAGAAGCAAACAACAATAACTATGACAAGTAAATATTTTCAAAATAAAAGAGGATTTACCTGGCTGACAACAGTATTTCAAGCTGATGGTTCTCCGCTTGCCTTCCCTTGTCATGAACATCATTTTTTTTTCCCACAGCCCTGATCATCTTTGACACAAATTCAGTTTGTTTTTGTTTTTTTTGTTTTTTTAATGTTCCTGACCCCTTCTGTCTGTTCTCTTGCCTCCCTTAAATCATCTCTGCCCTTCTTTCATTTTCATCCTGTCTGACTTTCAGCTCTCTAAGGAGAACAGGTGTGTTCTCCTTAGAGAGAAGAAAATACAGTTACATACACTCCACAAAGAACATAATTCACCTCCAGACGGGCCTTGTGCTTTTGTCAGAGGACATTTTGGGTCCATGCAGCACAGCAAAGTAGTTCAACATTCTGCTCTTACGCGAATTAGACTTTAAAAGTGTTTTGTTTTTTTGTTTTTTTGTTTTTTTCTCCAACGCAAGTCAGGTTGAATAAATGCCGAGTCTCACCTTGAGACCGGTGCTCATTAAAATGTGCCGGTTTTCTTGACCCGTGACAACTCCAATTGAGTCAATTTAAGTCTCCCGGCCTCACGAAAATCAAATGTTTGTACGACTCGCAGAGGATTCAAGCCAAATAAAGACGAGTTTTTGTCATCTGGATAGACGTCCCATGCACAACTGGATTGCCTGTAGCTAAGCTAAAGATGAAAATTGTGTAGAACTAAGAACTATTTTTTTTTTGTTTTAAATCTTTGCTTTATAAGGTATATAAAAACTATTTTTACTATGCACAGCAGCGCCGATACTTTAATTTTTTTTTCTACTTGTTCAAGTATGGTTGTCATTCTTTTAACAAATGATTCAGGTAAAGGCGCTGTACCTTTGGGGGAACGCCTTTCATGGGCTAAAATATTGTTGGCTGAAAAATGGAAATGCAAATGGGGGGGGGGGGGAAGAAAAAGGGCAAATGGAAAAAAAAAAATCTTACACAGCGGTATTAATGCCACCAATCTTTTTTCTCA
This sequence comes from Festucalex cinctus, assembly GCF_051991245.1. Taxonomy (NCBI): domain Eukaryota; kingdom Metazoa; phylum Chordata; class Actinopteri; order Syngnathiformes; family Syngnathidae; genus Festucalex; species Festucalex cinctus. Next base: position 26,716,404 of record NC_135414.1, read on the forward strand.
TTAAAAAGTCATACAGTTTAGCTCTGTGTACTTTCAGTCTTTGCATAATGAGGTCAAAGAGAAAACAAATACCTCTGCAGTGCTATGCAGCCTTTCCTTGCTGTAAAATGTTTTGGCTTTCAGTTCATGTCGACGCAAACAAATCACCGGAAACCATTTGTCCTCCTCTTTGCTGTAAGGTGACCATTTGTCTGCAAGGAAGCCAGGCACCGGCAGGAATACGACACTTACTGTAAGAAGCTAATAAAACAAAATAAAACCTAGTCACTGTACAGCCGAACCTCTAAGGTTTAATACAATCTGTTCTAAGATGTTGAAACAGTTTTCCCGGGTGTGAATGTGAATGGTTGTTTGTCTATATGTGCCCTGCAAGTGACCGCCGACCAGTCCTGGTCGTCCGCTGCGTCTTGGTTGAAGCCACCTGGGATCAAGTTCAGCTAAGCTGCCATCCTAATGAGGACAAGCGAGATGGAAAATGGACGTATGCATTCATTCAACTGTCTCCAAATTTACTATACTACTAAATTACTAGTGGGATTTGATTGATACGAGTACATGTACTCATCTCTTCAGTAGACACTGATAGACTTAGACTTAGACTTGACTTTATTGATCCCTTTGGGATGGCTCTCTCTGGGAAATTTACATGTCCAGCAGCAATGAGAACAGATAATAAAATAGAAAATAATTCAATCAATCAATAAATAAGGTTATTACACCAGAGATTGAATTAATAATAATAATAACAATAATAGTTGTAATAATAATAATAATAATAATATTAAAAAGAAAAATTCAATCAATCAATGAATAAGGTTATTACACCGGAGATTAAATAAAATAAATTAACGTACAGTAAAGTGCCATATTTGTGAAGTGAAGTGATAACGATACCATGCACTGATAGCACTAGTACTTTTGATACATAAAATTTCCCCTCAAAACACAATGACTGATGATGATGATGATGATAATAATAATAATAATAATAATAATAATAATAATAATAATAATAATAATAATAATAATAATAATAATAATAATAATAATTATTATTATTATTATAATTGTCTGTCTGTCTGGCTTTTTTATTAAAACTGCATGAAATGAATGGCATTTTTTTTTTCTTCTTCTGTCATCTAGTTCCTGATCATAAAACAGCCACAAGAGAGCAACTGATGTGCGAATATCCCGATTATAGCCCAATATCAATACCTGGTAACTACGTATACCATGCTATACTAAACTAATATTAGACGGACAATGTTAAAGTAACATAAACTGCCCCGGAGTGTAAAAATATGTTAAACACATTGAGTAATTAATTTATTACTGGCTTTGCTTGGGAGGCGAGTCTCAGCACAAAAAGTTCAAACAAAACGAAAGCTAATGTAGTGTACATTCCCTTTTTCATTGATTCAGGTCGTGTGTGATGTCTTGACCTCTTTTGTTTTTGTGACTTTAGATGACATTATTCAATTTTTAGGAGGTTCCAAAGTATAGAAAAAAAATGTAAAACTACGTTTTCACACAATTTATTTTTGTGCTAATATTTTGTAGCATATATTTGTCATTTCACAATGAATCTTACATTCATTTCAGCTTTCTTCGCTCCCCATGCAGTCCTTTTACTCTGCAATGTCATTCCTCACCAGTGGATGGCAGCATGACCACACTGAGCAATAGGCACCAGGCTCTTCAAGTTGAGAAAGAATGTCTGCCGACTGTTCGTTCGATCGACCTCTCCGTCCATCTGAATCACCCCTCTTGACTCGCTTCATCTTTGCTTGTTTGCTTTAACATGGACATCCTCCCACTAGTAGATGTTACAAACGTTTTTAGAAATATATATATTAAGCCAAAACCAGTGGGTAACCAGCTTGATGCGTTCATGACTCAGAGTAACACTTTGTGAAATGACCTATACACATACACACGAGATGAAATAACGCTTCGGTGGTTAACTACTCATAAGAGTAGGACGGGTGTTTCCAAGTGGAACAAATACAGCGTGGATTAACATGATGGCAGATTAGGAACAAATCTGCGATGAGACAATATTAATAAAATACATGGGCAAGCTGCTGCGCTGCGTAGGCCCGAAGCTTGAAAAAGTAAGACCTAAGGCTCCAGCAGACTGTTTGAGAGGCCCGCAAGCTATAAACGAGGATTAGCTCTGATTCCGTTTGGCACGTTGCAAGCAGCCTGTGTGTCATTAATCACATAATAAGCAACAAATTGGGTTCACTGTAACAGCTGTACATATAGACCTTAACATGGAAGACTTCTAAAAATAGGCAATTTGAAACATCATTTCCACCTTTTTTTGGAAGCCACCTGCATCAACTGGCGGCAAATTGTTTCTTCTTGGGGGCGAGGCTATTAGATGCCGCCTGCTGTGAGACACCGTAACCGACCGCTTTGGGATGACACGCAATTTGCATCCGTCAACTGCCGCAGCCGCCTATCGCCTCAGTGGCCCATTAAGTCTCCACGTCGTGTTTGCGGCATTGTAATCTCGTTAGCGTGATCCTCTGCACATACCACCGGGAATCATGGATCAATAAGTGGCTCATGGCACCACACACCCACACACAAACCCCCGCGGACATCTTTCTGTGGGAACTGGAGGGTGACGATGACGCCGAGCATCGTGTAACCTCAACTCAAATAATGAAATGCTCGAAATGAATTCTATTCTTTTACCGTCTCGCTCGCATCGACTTTTAGTCTTCTTCCAGTTTCATAGTGCTTCTACAGTATTTTTACATTTTATCCCTCTTTCTTAACCCAGCCATAAAACTGTAACGAATACAAGAGGATACAAATTTTGCCTTAATGCTCACTTTTTATATTTTGTCTATAATTAATTTGATACTTTCATTAATTTTCCCGTACAATTAGTACCTTTAAAAACACATTTTGCAACTTGCTGTCGACTGAAAATGACATCACAAGGGCTCAGGTAACCAATCACAGCTCACCTGTTTCACAAGCTGACATTCACAAGCTGAGCTGCGATTGGTTCCCTGAGCCCTTGTGATGTCATTTTCAGACGACAGCAAGTTGCAAAATGTGGTTTTAAAAAGGTACTAATTGTACATGAAAAATAATGAAAATATCAAAATTATTATAGGCAAAATGTTGATATTTGACTGCCAAAAATGGCTAAATAAGTAAAGTGTCCCTTTAACAGTGCTCAGCAATAACAATCCACGCTCATTCGCTGACTTCCACGTCACTCAACAGGCCAGATCCTGCCTTTTAAAGCCACATATATTCAAAGTCATAGACAGGGATGGGGTATCGTTCAGATGTTAACGATACTACTCTGAATACTGATTATTGATCTGCTACTATTCTTATCAGTACTTTTTTTTTGGGTTTGGTAAAACACTTTAACAAATATTATAATTAACGGTGCTTTTAAAAAAAAAGAAATAAATTAACTTGTCTTGCAACTACAGTAGCATTAATGTAAAAATAAAGATATGAAAGCAATAATTTAGAGAAAAATAAATTGTTTGATCAAATCACAATTATACCAAACAGGAAGATGTCACAGGTGCTTGCCTCCGATTGTGAAAAAGCATCCTCGATGCTGTTTAGAAAAGAAATGAGGTTCAAAGTCCAAAATATTGTTAGTCACACATAGTCTGAATACATTGAAAATGAATTTGTTGAGTTATTTCTCCAGAACTGTTAAGGGTGGAGATTATCATTACTCCAATTAAAAAAAATAAATAAAATAAAAATCAATCCCGGGGCTAGCTTAATAATACTAGTACTCGATGTGGTGACCTGAAGTGGGTAAAAAATAGTTTTATATTTCACTTAATTTGTTGTGATAAGTTATTTATTTAATATAAATAATGTACCTCACATGCATATTTTGAATAAGAAATTACACATGAAGCTTTAAAATATATGATGAAATTAATACATGGTTGCTGCTAGGTGGACTTTTTCGCAATAATTGAGGTACTACTATACACTCAAATTTTGCTGTAACATTAAAACATTCAAGATTATTAAAAAAAAAATCACAACCAACAAAACTCACGTCAAAACCAAATTGATTCATAGTTTGTTAGATTATAAACTTAAGAAGTTCAGCATATTAAATCATCAAAAAAAAGATACATTTTGTTACTGTCAGTGTCAGTCAAAATGTGTCTCTGATATTCTAATATTGTGGCTCTGTCATCTTCTAATTTCACTGCTGTCTTTCCGTTGCATCTTTCTGATCACTTCCTCCTCCCCTTGCTTCCTTCCTGAAGGCCCCTTTTCCATCCGTCTTCCACTCTTCCTTCCCATGGGGAGCATCTTTCCTTTTTATCCCTCTTCCCACTCTTTCCTGTCGTCTTTTCTTCACTTTCTCCTTTCCACGCTTTCGCTTTGATTACATCTTCCCCTCCTTTCTTCCCACCTTGCTTCCGGCTATTCTGCGGTAGAGACCCCGTTCGCTTACAATTTCCCTTGTCACCCTGCACTTGGCACATCTGCTCTTTTATTTTTTCCTCCATCATTTCAGCTATCAATACTTTTGTTTGGGCCTGAACAAAAATACTGTAATTCACTTTACATTTGTCATGGGAAACTTTGTTTTGAAAGTAGAACAACTTGTAAGTTCACTAAACAGATTGTGTTTGACACTGTTATATGCATTCAGTACTTTGTTATTCTTATTTTGGACCTTTTAGGCTCTGGACCGCAGTAGCTTACATCAGTGATTCTCAACCACTGTGCCACAGCACATTAGTGAAAAGTCATTTGAGCTGCTGGGAAAAGTTCCAATTTCACTTAATTGGCCAGAAAAGTATTATTTATTTACTACAACTAATGCATCCTTGATTTGCAGCATCTGTGCCAGTGTTGTGATGTATTCACCTGTTGCATTCATATAACAGAATCATTGTTTTGCCTTCAACCCACATAAGCACACATTATGAGAAAATGCAGACAATACCATCATTATTTTGTGGTACTTTTTGTGACACTCTTGTTTGGTGGAGATTTTTTTTTTTTTTTTTATGTATCTTGAAATCTGAATTTATTCCATTCTGTGAATGCATTCCTAACTCAAAATTCTCATATCTCACATACATATCTCCCCATTGAAATGAATCGAATAGCCATTCATCCATTTCAGCCTCTCCCCAAAAAAACGTATTTTAAATATATTTTTATCATAAATCAAGTCGTCCACAAGACATTTTAGAACCTCCCCCACCAAATAAATAAATAAAAACAAACAAACAAACAAATAAATAAATAAATAAATAAATAAGCAAGTAAATAAATAAATAAACAAACAAACAAATAAATAAATAAATAAATAACACTATTGTTTTCCTCTCTGAAAATGGAGGCCACGTGTGTTATTTGTTATGTTGGCCTGCGCGACTCTGACGGAACCAAAACAATGGCGAACCATCCGCGCTGTTCCTGTGAGATGATGAGTTTTTCTTCAAAGTGTATATTTACTGCACGCCAATCACATCCAGCATTAACATACGTAAATATGTCATTCTCGGTTATTTAGACTTTTTTTTCCCAAAATGAGATTTTCAGTGGGCTTTTCATGTCAGAGTAAAAAAAAAAAAGCGTCACTAAAAATTAAAAATTAGAGCTAAACGGTTTAAAAAAATAATGTGCCTAATTGCCATTATCGCAGTGCAATTTTTCAAGGTCCTTGTCACATGATTTATTTTTTTAATTTTTATTTATTTTATTTTTTTATTATTATTATTATTATTTTTTTACAAGCACAAGAAATGAATGAATCTCTATTACAAAATTAATATTAGTATTATTAGAGATAAATGTTTTGGTCCTATATATTATTAGGATTATGCCAAAATAAAGCCAGATGAATTAATATGAAAGGCAGCTTATTTGTTTATAGTGTAGTTTATCTTTCTAAATAAACCCTTTGACTTGCATTTTTTTTTTTTTTTTTTTTTTTTTTAAAGCATTCACTTTGACAATTTGACAAAATTCTACAAGTGTGTCATAAACACAGGCCAGCAAGTTATAAGTCAGTCTAAAACAATAACAATAATACAAACAAATTTGTGTTTTTAACTAAACAACACTCATTTGTGGGCTGTTTTTATGAAATACTTTTCCGTCAAATATTTCGTGCTGGAACTTACCATTATGATTTAAATATATACGACCCAACAAGTCATAGAGTCGATGCTATTGCGCCATACCTATCGACTCACCTCTTCTACTCCTGCTGCCAGGAAAGTGTACTGTCCTTTACGCGAGTCAAACAGTCTTTAGGTGTCAAACGCATATCCATCCATCCACCTTTTCTCTATACCGTTTATCGTCATTGGGGTAACGCGAGCTGGAGCCCATCCCAGCTAAATTGCCGTTGTGAGTAATGGAGTTCAAGGTGAGGAAAGACAAGCAGTCGCCAGTCACTGGACTGGCATGCATATTACAGCATTTTCTGTTTGTTTTCAAGTTCCTAGGCAGTGAAGTGTTGCTTTTGTCCAAAACCTTACAAAAAAAAATGTAGCGCTGCCTTAAAATAAGAATTAAATTCATCCCTTGACTATGGTTGCAATTCTAAACAATCATACTGCAAATCACTTTTTCCCACCGACATGAATGGAAATGCCATTAATCTGTTCCAGCCTGCCAGCAAAGCAACAACAATGTTTAATAATAAAACCAGCATTGTATATAACTGTTATTTATAAAAACGTACATATACAATTATAGGGAATGTACAGAAATTAAACAGGTTTTGCTCCATTTTTCAATGGGCACTTGCTGCTTTCTGGAGCAGTATAATGCAGACATCTCTCTCTCTCTCTCTCTCTCTCTCTGTATATATATATATATATAGCGATTTTTGGGTTCAAATAATATTATGTGCTAGCAATAAGCTAGTACAAAGGCAGTTATGTGGTTGTTGTAGATGTGTTTATACTTGATACACCCTAAAAGCAGATTGGTCAAATCTACCCAAAAAAATAAATAAATAAATTTGATAGTTATTTATCGGACAGATCCTTTGGTTAAAACAACCACTCTAATGGTTCGGTGTTTTCAACCAATATTAACTGATAGAAATTGGTCATTCTGACCAATGTATTGGCTAATCTGGGTTAGAGGTTGACATTTTTGTGGATCCTGAAAAAAACCCCATCACTGATTGTCACACACACCTAAAGTGGGGCAAAATTCATGATTCCTGAGCGCTCGGGAATCATTTGGTGATCTAACCCCCCCACTTCCAACCCTTAATGCTGACTGAGACAGGTCTGAAGGTTGCGCCATCGCATCAAGGCGATGTTCTTCTCGACCAGGAACTGTCAGGTGCTCAGGGTGTTGCGAGAAGCCACGACTTCTCCTGCCACAACTGCTATAGCCTTTCCTTGTGAAACGAAAACGCCGCCGGGTCTTTTTGCAGACATGCTGGTTGATCGTCCGACCCCCCCATTGAAAGAGAAAACTCGACATTTGAGTTTGAAATGTAGTTTTTGTGACACCAGTCGTGGAACTTTTCTGACACACTTCGGAGCATGACTGTGTGAGTCTTACTTTTATTCAAATGTATCTCTATATAAGTGGGTAAAGGTCTCACTCTCTCTCTCTCCTCCCTCCCTTTCTGTTCTTCACTCGCACTCTCCCTCCCTTTCTCTCTCTCTCCTGCCTCTCAGTCGTTGCTGCTCAGTGTGCTGTGAGGACCTCGCGAGCATCATATCTCTCCTCCGTTCTCCTCTCCTCACCTTCACACGAGCCGCTCCATCCCTCCTCCTGTGCTATGACATCTCACACCAGCCGCGCGCTGCCTCCGCCGGCCCGACGCCACTCATCCGACACGGACATGTGCGCCTGGAATAGCCGCGATTGATCCTCGGGTGGCCTTCTTTTCCTCTTCAGAGCTTTGTTCAGCTTTTTGAAAGCACATAACAAACGCAAGAGGAGGAGGGGGGGACTGGGGGTTTGTCATCTTTTTACCCCCCCTCCGCTCCCTTCAGCCAGGCAGGGCGGCAAGGTGGGGGGAAGGCTTGCAGCCGGCTTTGGATTTATTGAACAGCAACATGACGGATTTGGAGATGCCGTTGATGGCGATGAAGCGGAGGAGGCTGACGGTGAGGAAAATGGCCCGACTAAGACGCGACCTCTCACTTCTCCTCCTGACGGGGCTCCTCGTCGGGGATTTCTCCTCCTCTGGGGGTGAGTTCTTAAGTCTGTCTGTGTGTGCTTAAATAATCAGGTGGCGCAAGAAACAGGGGAGATCGTGTCATGCCGAACTTGTGTGCGTGCGTGTTCTGCATAGCGAGTTTCCCCCCCTAAAAAAGAACGACCGTGCGCATGCTTAGATACGTGTGTGTATTATGTGTGCGCGCTCCCAACTTGGAAGTCACATTCCCCTTAACACATTCACTGCCAGCCCAGCAAAAATGCATTGCATCATTTGACGTCTTTTTCCGTCAAAGGCAGTGAATGAGTTAATTGCACCAAAGTAGTTCAAAAATGAATCATTGAAGACCTCAACCCTCACTCCGTGACGTTACCCCGAATGTGCACCTCAGCTGCGGGGGGTGTAATGCGGTGCTGGGGTGGCATCTGACAGTCAAAACTTGCACACGCAAGAGGAAGTTGGTGCTCATGTTCCTGGAGTTTGTCTGTTGCTGTGGAGATTCCCTGAGAGGGGATGGATGATGCTTTCGTATACGTGTCAGCGGGCCTGCAGTGCTGATGCTGCTTAGCGCGCTGGTGGGAAGTTGGTGACCAACATGGATGCAGCTCAGTGGGAGGAACGTGTTAACATTCTGCTTTTGGTGCAGGGGAGCTGACTTGTCTCCCGTCAATGGCTTCTCTGTCCTGTGCCTCTCATGTTTGTCACTGTCAGCCTCTCACGCACTCACCAACCTGTCACGAAAAGTATGCCGCTATATGGGCAGTGGTTTTATGCATCTTGTGTATTGATCCTGAGCCTGTAAATGAATGAATGTAAATAAAATTTCTGAAGAATAAAAATAATATATTAACTCATTCACTCCCATCCATTTTCACAGAAGCAATCCCGTTCGCTCCCGGCTGTTTTACTGGATTTTGACTGATTTTGCAAGGCCCACAGAATATTGTGTTCTATTGCTATAAAAGCATGGAACCTATTTAAAAGAAAGATTAAAGTCTCTTCTTTCATTAGGAAAAAAGTATGTTTCTATCTGTTTCCGTTTTGCAGCAATTAGCATTAGAAAAGAGCTAAGTTTCATCAGTTTTCACAAATCTATTTAAAATTCAAAGCAATTGAGCTTTTTTTCTGGATGGCCCTGGTTGATCTCCTTTGCTCTGCTGCCACCTGCTGGCCGTTTGTGTAATAACTACCATTTCTGCAAACGTTCTTTGCAGTTGAAAGGCTGCATCAAAGCCTTCTGTATGTTCTATCATAAAAAACAAAACAAAACAAAAAAAACATATAAATACGTCTTTGGGACACTTAGAACATTAAAAAAAAACTATTTATACGTTATTGGGAGTAAATGAGTTAATAGCAGTAAAATTAGTGGTGGCCTGGTTCGCTACCCCTCCCTTGCTTTTCAGAGCTACGAACGGGATGGCTAGTTCTCAGTGGCGGCCGGCGGGCAGTGCATTTTGGTACCTGGGCCCTTCGTGGGGACTTTTTAAGTCAGTGGAGATCAGTTTTAATCCACATCTTAATGCCACCATCAGCGCTGGACTGGCCATCTGGCAAACAGGGCAGACCCCCGGTGGGCCGGCCTCTTTGGGGGCCCATGCAGTGCTTTTACATGATTAGTTTTTCTATTTACTGTCAAAGACCACAATATACTTCTGGAGCAGTTCAGAAACAATATTTATCCAGTGTGACAACAACTCGGGATGGGCAAGTACTGATACCAGGTAACTGTGTCAGGCTGATACCCGGCCTTATTTCAAGGCATTGGTGCTTGCGTGACGTCTTGTGGCGTGTTTTATGATCAATATTAATTAGAAAATTGCCATGTCAAACACATTTAAATAAGGGTGTATTCAGACCGGGCGGCACGGCGGATGACTGGTTAGCACGTCCGCCTCCCAGTTCTGAGGACTCGGGTTCAAGTCCAGGCTCCGGCCTTCCTGGGTGGAGTTTGCATGTTCTCCCCGTACCTGCGTGGGTCTTCTCCGGGTACTCCGGTCTCCTCCCACATTCCAAAGACATGCATGGCTAATTAACAGGTTAACTGGGCGCTCGGAATTGTCCCTAGGTGTGCTTGCGAGCGTGGATGGTTGTTCGTCTCTGTGTGCCCTGCGATTGGCTGGCAACCAGTTCAGGGTGTCCCCCGCCTACTGCCCAAAGCCAGCTGAGATAGGCTCCAGCAACCCTTGTGAGGAATAAGCGGTCAAGAAAATGGATGGATGGATGTATTCAGACCAGAAAAGTCCTTTAGTCCGCTTGTTTGGTCAGGATCAAAAGCAAACTTTATTTTTTTTCCCATTTGGTGCGGTTCATATTTACACTGTGCTTTTTGCAAGTGGACGATATTGCGCAATCACGTGATGATCTGTGCTCCCATTGGACAAAAGGGTTAGGGATCAATACAGACATACTTTGCACGTCAAAGTTGCCTGTAATAGCATTTGTCCTTCCAACCACTCAGAGGAAGGAAAAATGCTGACATCATCGACGGCCAGCACTCTGATCCTATGAGGACAAATTTGAAATCTGATTGGTTGGGGTGGGGGACAGTCCCATTGCTACTGTATGTGCCAGAAGTATAGATTTTGAAGGCCCTGGGGAGATTAGACACGGCAAAACACACAGACTGAAATCTGGAAAATTAATAAATTAATTAATTAAAAATCCAACATCTCAATAGCAGTTCAGCCAAGAGAAACACTTCAATTAATACAATTTCGTGGCACTTTTACTTCTTATGCCGACTTGTTTCGGCTGCATGCACAGCAACAACTACTGGTGGGCGGCGACATAACTGCATGCGAGAAGCGGGCGCGTCGACGATTATGTTGCCGATTCGTTTTTAAGCGGTTTAGGAATTAGGCATCTTCCGCTATCCGTTCATCTGTGATTCATCTCCAATCTGTGCAGACACGTTTATGCACATATTTCCCTCCCTCTTCATCAGCCCCCCCCCCAAATATTGCAAAGCCTCGTAATAAGATGATCAGATAGTGTTTTATATTCTAATATAAACAACAAAAAGTTAACCTATTTCACTGCTCTGCAGCAGATCAGCAGCTACATTGACTTATTTAAGAGTTACACAGCCAGTGATGGACTTAAAGGAAATTAAAGGGCAAACAGACATCTGGAAAGACAGAAGGAGGATGGCAATAATTTATTTTGTGTGTCCGCAAACCCCAGATGGTTGCCACCTTTTAAATGTGGATGATGCACTTTAAATTCAAAGACGCAACTAATTATTGATTGTCTGGAAATGTCACTTAAAATGTTAGGAAAAGTCAAGAAACTTTAACAATCCTGGTGACATTAAAATGCGGTGGATACGAACTGATCAAATGTCAAAACGGATTAAAGATAATTCATATACTATTATTATATAATTATGCCGGTACTTGGCTTGTTCGGTTGGGGAAACAACCGTGGTTGGGAACACACGTTAATGGTAGCATGCTAATAGGCCTACTTCAGGAAAGTTTGAATACTTATCAAACTACACACGCACACACACAGATTTAATTACTTGCTAACTTAAGGTGAACACCAACACATGTATGCACACCGAGTGACAATTACCCGACATTGAGTCAATGCCAAACAACAAGACATTACAAAATGTCCGTCCCCTTGTGTGTAGCTCCACTGGCATACTAATATCACACGCGGGAAACACGCTGTCCCTGCAGATGAGAAGGTGACTGAATTAAAAGGAACTTGAGTTCCAAACTCACAGCATGCGCCAGCGAGACAAAATGGACAAACGTGTGCATACCTCACATTGACAGATAATGAGGTTAACTTCTTGGGAATTCGACATCAAATCCCATGTGGACGTATGAATTTGACTTCCATATGTGAGCTTGGCACAGTTGTATCGTGACAAAATCATTAATCGCAATTAATCGCATGATTTCAATAGTTAACTCATGATTAATCGCAAATTTTATCTGTTCTAAATGTGCAATTAAATGTACAATAAAATGTTTTCATACTCCTGTGAATATAAAACAAATGTTAAACTAATAGAAATATGGCTGCATCTTTTGGTCATTGATTCAGTAATTGCATTCTTGCATAATTCATAAAAATAAAAAAAATATGTACTGTAAAAAAACGAATGTGATATGGTTTTGTGTCGAGCTCATTTTTTTTTTCTGCCACTAGATGGCATAATTGCATCTGTAAGACGGTGACAGCTCAGTGCATTTTTCTTTTCATCTTCTAATCTTTAACATGAAGTTGTGAAATTGTGAAATTTTGCACATTTTAAACTTGTAAAATACAACTTGACCCCAGTCTCCGCAAATATATGCATGATTAAATTTATTACTGCTAAATTTTGACGCGGACGTGTCTGCTACGTTGCGACTGGAATCCCCCTAGTAAGGGGCAGTTAATCGCGCGTTGAAAAAATTAGTGGCGTCAAAGGAACTTTAAATTAACTCAAAATTAATGCACTAATTTTGACATCCCTAATACATCCCTAATACATATATAAATAATAATTTATAATATATATATATATATATATATATATAGCTATATATATATATATATAAAATTCATTTCAGCTGCATTTACGTGGCACCTTTCTTGTAAGTTTTTGTCGCCAAAAGTTCAGCATTAGGGATAAAACAAAAGCAGCATTAAATTGTATTGTAGTGTAACAGTACAGCAATAAACAAACTAACAAGCAAAGGCATAAATAAGAGAAGACAAAATAGATAAAAACAAAAAACAACAACAATACCCAATACTATCATAAAATTCCAGATGAATGTACGAAATGGCTTGCATTTAATTGATAGTCCCACGTTCTTCCAGCAAAACAAGTTTTACTGTGCCTGAGCGTGAGCTCAATGTGGAGATGCTGAGGATGAAGGCAGTGATATACACAGCACACAATTATTTTTAGAATCATGAATAAAATGTCAACTTTTTCAAGTCTCGCTCAAAATACGAGGGGGTTTCTCTGAATTACAGTACATTTCTCATTGTCGGATGATGCGCAACTAACGTGAGCCCCATTTTCTTCGTCAACTCGCCATTTTGAACTCTTGTCATGATCCACGATATTATCAAACAGTAGTTCTCGCAAATTATGAGACATATTTCTGCGTGACAGCTGAAATCCACCATATCAACCATGAGGTAGCTGTGGAAGAAAAACAAGTTAGACCTTGCGTGGGTATGTGCGGAAAAGAGTGTGGCGTCCTTTTGAGTGAGTGATTGTCTGGTACTTGAGGACCCTTCTCACAAGAATATTCACTTGGCTTTTCTTTTTTTCTTTTTTTTTTTCCACTTGTACTGCAATTAAAATACTCTGTGCACATGCTTTAATAAGATCTCAAATAGCAGGCTCTAAAAAGGATGTTCACTCACCCAAACAGTGATTTTTAAAGACTGGTATGTGGGCTCTCTCGTGGTACATGGGAAGAAAAAAACAACAACTCTAAATTGAATAGGAATAAAATTTCCATTTAAACCCTGAATTACAATCACACATATTAGAATAAAGCTGGTAGCTACTGAATACAACCGGTTAAAATTTTTGTTTCTATCCATTTTTTCTACTTTTCATTTACATTTTTTTTTTTTTTTTTTTTTTTAAAGGATATTCAATCTTAAACATTTCTTGACAAGGTGACCTCACTAGTCTAAACATGACATTCTGATTCATATTACATTTGTGGAATATGAGTTTTGAAGCAAAATCCAGCCATTTTTATCCATCTCAGGGGGCGGCCATTTTGCCACTTGCTGTCGGCTGAAGATGACATCACAGTTGCTCAGGCAATGACCAATCACAGCGCACCTGTTTTCCTAAGCTGAGCTGTGATTGGCTGTTGTCTGAGACCTGAGTAACTGTGATGTCATTCTCACTGGCTAGCAAGTGGCAAAATGGCCGCCCCGAGGTGCATAAAAACGGCTGCATTTTTCTTCATAACTCATATTCCATTAATACAATATTAACCAAAATACGGTGGGACTAGTGGGGTTGCATAGAACATATTGCCAATAATTTTTTGGGGGGGTTGACTTTACCTATAAGTACAGTTCATTAGCATTTAACTTTCAACTACATGTTTGTAAACATTCAAATACACATTGTGTTGGACTTATGTGCAATACATTTTAAGTACAGTTTTTTTCCTATACACTATTTAAATGACCAATTGTCACAGCGCCAAAATTACCCGGACACAAGGGAATGCAATGTTGACAGCTTTGTCCAAGGTGACATGGCATGACTCCTTCTTGTGACTGTCTCCTTTAGTTGCCATTTGATAAAAAAAAAACCTACACAAGCAGAACATTTCCCACCATCACATAATCTTTTTGCACCATTAAACGATAAAGTGGAGGGGGCATTGCTCACAATCTACTTTATTCGACTGCATACCAGATCTGTTTGATGCGGTTAAATGTAAAGGTCAAACAAGTTCTTCTATGTTTAACTCATGTCTCTTGCTTCGTTCACTAGGAACCAAAAAGGGGCTTCCCCAAATCGTTGCCATAGTTGAAAGCTTCCAATTTTCCAAAATGTCTTGGAAAAAGGCGTCCATCCTAACCCCTGGCTGATTAAGAGGTGTGTCGCGATACTTTTGTTGGCAAAGTTTGAAAAATGTTTGCAATTATTGTATGGGAGACTTTGAGCATGTGATGGCGAATGTCTCTCTTCGACATATCGCCGCTTCCTGCTGGCTTTCAAATGAGATAGTGCTTTGACAGAAGTTTTAAAAGAGCCTTGGCCTACATACAGTAGATTACAACGTAGGACGAGATGGTGGAGGGAAGCGTGCGCGTGTGTGAAGACAAAGAATGTTAGCAAGAGATTGGGACAGAGGCACAGACAAAAGCGAAGGGGAAAATGAAAATGTATTCCTCAGCAGACACGATTAATCACAAATGACTTTTCCATCTTGTGCTGCTCTGCTAGTAATGTCTGGAATTAAATAATGACATCATAACCCTGTCCATCCTGAATTTATACCTCCGATTTGCAGGGAAATACGCCGAGGTGGCCTCAGCAAGCGGGCCTATCGCATCTGTTGATATTCATGTCAAGGTACAAATGTTTAATGGTCGCAGTCAATGCTGCGTGACAGCCAGCAGATTCTGTTGTCTGTCAACTAAAATCCAACAATTGCACAAGCGTCTGTCAGGTTACATCAACATATTGTAGAGTGTGCATTTTGAATATGAATTAGGAGAAGAATTTGGAAGGAAAATGTGTGGAACTGTGAAATCTTTGAACTTGCCCGGCAAGAGAATTTTGTGCATATTGGAAAACCAAACAATGTACACTTCTAAATTATTATTATTATTATTATTATTATTATTTGGTTTTGTTTTGTTTTAATCAATGGGCAGTGTAACATCTAAGTGCAGCGCTGCCTGGTCAATGGGTTGTCGAATCAAAAACACTCACTAAATATGGCCACCAGATGGCAGCATTGTATCTCTTCAATGGCCTGCCAAATTACAATGAAACATGATGAAATCTGATGAAAGAGAATGTTTTCAAGGATGACCTGAATGATAACTTTTTGATAACGTGTGGCAGTAGAAGAGTTAATAATAACGATGATGATGATGGTAGCAATAATAATGATGTTGATGATGATGATGATAATAATTATTTAATTAATTCTAATTATATTTTGAAGAAAAAAAATAATAAGTAATATTAAAATAACAATTAACCATTTTTTAAAGAGTCCTTTTAATGATTCCTCAATAATGCTTTACAAGAAGAAAAGTAAGATGTAAAGAAAAAAAATTAAAATAAATAAAACTTAAATAGGGTCAAAATGTGAATAGTGGTGGTTAAAAAAAAAATAAATAAAAAAAATAAAAAAAATAAAAAATAAAATATATATATATATATATATATATATATATATATGTATGTATAAACCTAAAAGTCGGACTCAAATAAATAAATTAATGGAAACATCATCACCACCAAAAAAAAAAAAAAAAAAAAAAAAAAAAAAAAAGAATAGTGGTTGATTAATTTTATCTACTTGGCTAACTCTGCTAACACATTCACTTCCAGACACTTTCAAAGCGGAGTTCCCCCTTTTGCCAGCTGTTTTTGGAGCATTTTGATTTGATATGAGCCTTAATTGAAGGTATTGGTACTCGCAAAGCTCTTGTGACTCTTTTACGTTCAGGAACTCCAAATTAGAAATGAGAAGAATAGAAAATTGCCATTAATTTTATGCAATTTTAAGAGCAAATGCTAGGTTGAGAGGTCTTTCTTGAAATTTATCTGCCATTGTTTTTTTTGTTTTTTTTGTTTTTGGTACAGTGAGGTGGTGGTGGGGGGGTTGATTGCATGTATTAGTAGTAATCGGTGTCTGTGGCTTCTCAAGAGTTGAGTACTCTCCTCGGTATCGGTCTGAAAAAGTGGTATCTATCCAACATCTCTAATTTTGACTGATCTTTCAAGACCATTATCATGTTCTGTGACAAAATTATCCCCCAAAACAAAGAGCAGACTCTTATCTTCCACTGTTTTCGACTCACCAGGAGGAAAAAATGGGTTGGTTTCACAAAAAAAAATTGGTTTCTGACTTAAAAAACGGAGAAAATGAGCTTTTCGTGACAATAAACATGTGACCCTGATGCTAACATTGTTAGCTTTTGCGACACCTCAAACTACAAAATAACAAAAACAAGACTGAGAAATTACTTTTGATGACAAAGTAATGATTTATTGATAGAATACTCCTTCCTTATTCACAGCTGCATCATCGTTCCTCACGATTCAGAAGATTAGAATCACGAACGTGCTTCAGAAAGCTTGTAGATGGTCAGGTGGCAAATCCAGTTTTGAAGCTCCAAGCTTTGATTAAGCAATCACAAACATCAGAACTCTCATCTTCACAATTAGTTAATCCGTTAATTCGCTATAATGCCCATTCCGAGCGGTTTCTCACCAAACTTAATAGTAACTACTGAGAAAAAAACAACATCCTTTTATTGCATTGCATAGTCAGTCCAATTGACCTACAGTAATGTGATTATTTTGCCTCAAAGCAATGTCTGCATACTTCCGGCATTAAGTACGCAAAAAAGGTTCAAATCCCCAGTATGAATGTCTGTTGAGCTGTAAATTGCGAGCACACGTGAAGAGCCTGAAAGTTGTTGCAATTGGCTGGTGGCGAGCTTTTTAATGTCGCTTCTTTGACACAACAGTTTGTTGCTGTTTCTCTGTAGCTTTTTGGTGCAGACGCCTCGCTGTGGTGGGAGCGGAGGGTTATTTCATAACACAGGATTACTCAGCCAGCTCTAAAAATAAGCATGAAATGAACCTCTCGCCTGGCGTTCATAATGAAAGATTGCTCCGCGTGGCTACACGATAGCCATGAAAACTAATATCCAAATTCAATTTGACAAATTGCTGCAGAACATCAACAGCTATGGTATATTTTACCAATTCTAATAAAGCGAGTGCCATCATTTCCACTAGTGTTGATGGCTGCAATATATTCTGGTATGAAGAAATGACACTGTGTATTTTGGTGGCAAATTCATTACACATACAAGTTAGTGTGCGCTTGTTGCTCAACACGCCTGTATGCAAGTTGAGGAGACCTGGGCTAGTTGTATCACTTTTTATACTTTTATATATTGCTTGGAAACAATACAACATATATAAACAAAACGTCTACCAGAGGAAAGACCAAAATTTTGGGTACACTTTTTGTATTCATGTCATTTTCATACTTTGTGTCAGAGCAGAGTTATAAGCCATCAAATAGAGGGAGTGAACATGTGACATGTTGCCCCACCAATGGGTAAGTTGTCACACCATATGGGGTAAGATGTCACATTGGATTTTGCAACTAATAAAACAAGGACAAAAGTATCCTTGTTCTCCTGTTTTGTTTTTTTTGTTTGCTTTTCCAGCCAGATAAATTGTTTATCATTGATCTTGAAAATTTACCACAGTCATTGAGCAAACTTTAACATAAAATATTATGAAATACATTAAACTACTTCGGAAACTGCTGGCATATAGGTCATAGCTCTCAGCCTCAAATGCCTGATTTGCTTCCCTTACACTGGAAATGTGAGATGAATTAAATTGAATTTCCAAAAATAAAGCAATGGATGGATGGATGGTTCATTATGAAACTTAAACCAGTCCTGACATATGAGCATACTGTAGTTATAACAACTGGAAAATCCATTTTTAAACAATGAAACAAAATCTAGCAAACCTTCCTTACTATTTAGTCTCATCATCGGAAGAACAATTCTAGCATAAGTCAAAAGAGTTGCCTGAGGTGCATTTTTTATTGGCCCATTCTTTGCATATGTGACAACAAACCCCAAAATGATTGAGACAAGTTTCCCCAAACGACCATGTTGACTAAAACTTCCTCTAGTTTAAATTTAGCTTAAAACAGAGCAGTGACTGAGGCATGACAAGATGCCTGAATCTCTCCTCTAAAGACTCCACATGATTTGTATGACGCCTGTTTCAAAATGTATAAAGTTGAAAAGTTTTACTTTGGGTTGTGCAAAACAGATAACTGGCACTCATGTCAGCTCACAATGTGGTATTCTCTTCTCACAGTACACAACATCTGACCATTTATACGAAGAAAACTAGTATTCCACTTTTTTCGTTGCGCCCTCTGGTGGAGAAGAAAATTACAACGTGACAACTTACCCGTGATACAACAAGCCCCGGTCTCCCGTAGCTAATAATATACTGCACTGTTTTTGCTTATGCTTTGTTTATGTGTCATGGAGTTGTGCTGATACGATCACATGTCAGAAATCAGGGACAATAACGCAATATTCAGCTAATTGGTAAAAAGAATGTTTTTTTTTATTTGTTTTTGTCAGTATTATTATTGTTATTATTATTGTTATTTTACTCAAGAATGTGTTTGTGTGACATGTCCGAAACTTGCTGAAGTAAACAAGGCACAAGGTGAGATGTCGAAACATTCAAGCTGAAGGATACTGCAAACAAAACTGAACTAGCGGCATTGTCAGAGTTGAAAGAATGACAGCTCAGCAAAAGTTCAACATTTAAACAAGTTACATTCAAATAGAAATCAAACGAGCGTGAATTCATTTTCAAACTGGCTGCATTTGACGAGGCAATTAATCAATAGCGTTGTTTGCAGATGAGCAGAGTCGAACACTTACCATAAATTATGCAGCTGCAGTGAGTCATGCATTTAATTAAGACGTATGATTCTAAATAATGATGCAAATGTATTGTTTATGATGGACAAAATCAAATGCACTGTCTGACTGTCAGGTTTTGACTATCAGCCGTCACTTCAAATCAAGTGACTTGACTAGGTTGCAAAAAAAAAAAAAAAAAAAAAATGTGATCAGGAGTCAGTCATCCCTAACTCATTCACTCCCAGGACATTTTCGCTATTTTACTGGATTTTGACTGATTTTGCAAGGCCCCTAGAATATTGTGTCCTATTGCGATAAATCTAACAAAAAAGATTACAGCCTCTTCTTTCATCAGGAAAAAAAAAAGTAATTTCTATCTTTTTCCATTTTGCATCTATTAGCATTAGAATATGGCTAAGTTTCATCATGATTTACAAATCTGTTTAAAACTGTAGGGAAAAGAGCTTTTTGATCTCTTATACTCTGCTGCCATCTGCTGGCCGTTTTTGTAACAACTACCATTGATCCAAGCATTCTCTTCAGTTCAGAGGCTGCATCAAAGCCAAAACGTATGAATACAGCATGGTACTATTTAAAATAGAACGTATTTATACGTTTTTGGGAGTAAATGGGTTAACTGTGCAGACATGGCACATAATGAATGCGCTGTACGACACCTAATTCCAATTTTGACTTGTGATGTGAATATGCATATTGTCTCTCCTCATTTAATGCCATCATTTCATAACTAAATACTAAACATAACTAAATCAACAGAAATGTATTCTATTGCATTGCATTTTTACTGATTGGCTGCTTTGCTGCCAATTGGAGCTCCATTCATGAATCATTATTTGCAACCTCTTATTTTTACGTTTTAAGTTTTCAGCTTTTTTTCCCCTAAGGGCAGAAAGACTAAAATGTTTAATTCTTTCAGTGCCCTTAATATTGCGATGAATTGTTGATGGGTTTCTTCCATTTGCTGTCTTGAAATACGTGTTAAATTGGATGGATTATGTTATTATTATTATTATGTTATGTTGTTGAGTTCCTCCATTGAGTTCCTCCACATATTGACTTGCTTCCCAGGCATAATATGTTCCCCTTCATCTGACAATTAGTGTAGATTTTAAACATAAAAGGGCCAAAACATCCATAATAAAAATTAAAAATGCACTAAAAAAAACTAGCCACCAGAGGGTGCTAGAACTGCACAAATAGAAATCAACCTGACATTTTTAACAGATGTGTTGCATTTAAATATCGTGAAAATGACGCCGACGATATTGTGGCAGTTTTAATATCTTGTTTATCGTTACATCCCTAATTGGTATTGGTGACTACTTGAGAATTGAGTACTTGTACTAGTACCGAACATCCCTACCATTGACCAAAATTCCCTTGTAAAATAGAGATGAATCAGTCACAAAATTGTAAAAAGTTTGTGAAATTATGATAGACCAGTTTCCCTACTAGGTAGACAAACTCATCCCAATGGCATGTTGGAATGAGAAATGAGAAAATTCAAACCAAACGACGTCCGGATGGGATGGATACATTGTGGCCATCTGTGACACATCTTCATGCATTTGTTGTTTGGAGTCCCACCAAAATGTTCGACATATCATAAAAACCAGGAGCTTTTCATGTCAATACAACTTACACCCTTGAAGAGTATCGGCAAATAAAATGTGTAAATCTGTTGAAAACAGCTGCTCATGTGAACATGTGGATATCTTATCTGATGCAGCCACTGGCGTATCCATTTCATGATGCGTAAAGGTGCAAAATACTCTCATTTGCATGCAAATGAGGGCTCTAACTGGCAAGGAAGTCAGACATGTGAAAAGATGGCCGTTATCAGCATACGGCCGTCCAACCGCCGTCACTCGTCTTCGGGCCCGCTTGCTGAAGTAAATTTGGGTTGTTACCGATCAAGTGATTACGCGTGTGGGGGTCAGCGTGACGGGGAGTCGCCAAAAGACACTTTTGCCTGTGATTTTGAGTACAACGGTATCACCTAACGGCTTTAAGAGCTGAAGGCGAGCGCTTGATGTGCTTGTTCGTTGAAGCACTTTTGCTGCTTGAGCCGTCTTGCTTTGTTAGCGTGGCATTTTGTGTAAGCTGTAGGCTAATGGCTGGCTCGCGGGCTAACATTAAGCAGGCTAATGTGTCTGTTAATGTCACATTAGTGTTATTTTAGCTTTTCCCGCACTTAGTCCCGTGGTTTAAGGCCATTGTGTATGCGTGTGTGTGTACGAGTGAGACACTGTTACCGCACACCTACGCTGTGTTTGTGCGTGCGCGCGCGCGTGACCGCACTTCACATATGGAGGCAATAAGTTACATTTCCATTTCAAAGCAATGAGTCAGCAGCAGCAGCAGAAGCTACTTTCATCCATTAATGTGATTTTTAGGGAGAAAGCGAGACGGGGAAACATGCAGAGGGAAATACACGCAGCTCCAGTAATTATTACACTCCAGGTTCGCGCAAGATTTCTATTGTTCCGGAGCGTCTCTATCTTGGCGGTCGTTGACAAGCACCTCCCGTCCTTTACCGCCACATCCTCCTCCTTGTAGGCCCAATTTTTTTATTTTTTATTTTTTTAAATTCAATTAACGTGGACTCTACTTATCTGAATTGTTCAGTATTTTAATGCAGCTGTCTCTCATATTATCTGCTTCACTGGACGGCAAAGTGTGTTGTTCGTGTTCTTTGTTTAAAAAAAAAAAAAAAGGTGAAACTTTGACAGACGATGAATCATTTTAAAGGACAGGCAGTCTGCGAGCGTCGATCTTCAAAGGCAAAGTGCTTGAGGTCAGGGTCGGATCTGTGTGAGTGTTTTGGAAGGGGATAGTTACAGGATTGTTTGATGCTTGAATGTTCTTTTGTGTGTGTGTGTGTAAACGACCATGTGCAAGCTTTACGCACATCTTCTGCTCCGAGTGCATCCGTGCAAGATGGAGCCGTCCTGCATGCCGTATTCATGTCATGCTGCAAGGTGGAATTTGTTTACGTGAGTGTTGTCTGTTTGTTTACAAAAGTCTTCATACGCAAGTCCATGTAGAGGACGTGGCGTTTATTTGTGTGCACAAAACATGCCGAGAGTACAAATTAGGAGGAAAATGTCCTTTAGGCTAATGCAGCGCAGTACCTAGTTACAACCAGTGGGGGCGCTGTTGAGTCAGTCTCAACTAGTTACTGGCTAAATAAAAACGTCAGCAAGAGGAAGGTGAGTTTTATTTACAAATCCGACTCAATGTGATATGAAAACAGGAGTTCAGAACAGCCCATTGAAATATAGTAGATAATGACCTTCTGTAGATCAGGGATGTCCAAATTACGGCCCAGGGGCCCATTTGTGGCTCACCTCCCATTTTGTAGCAGCCCTCAGCATGTATATAAAAAAAAATAATTGTTGACATGGCCTGGAGCAACTTACAACTTTTTCACTTCTGTTATGATGCCGACATTGCAGCCTAGCGTACTGTCTGATACATATATCGATACGGTATCAGCAGGAATGAAATATCCTTTAATTTTCTTTTTTTTTTTTAGTATGAAATGAAAATGAATGAAAGAGACTTGATCAAGTAATACTATTCATCTATTCCAAACATTTGGGTTTCATGTATTCAGCCTCAAACGTGAGTATGTGTACTGCACTTAAAATAAATGAAAGGGCCCTGAGAAATAACCCTAATAAAGCCAATATAAACAAATTATACTCTTTGAAGTGCATAATTGCAATTCCAAGTTTACTTCAGTACATTCAGAATAATTTATTTTTGCATTCAGTATATTGTGGGAACAACTGCTTGTATATGAAATAATTATTGTAGATTTTGGATGGATACCGATATAATCAGATAATGTTTCTTTTTGCTGATTTCAGACTGATAATACGAATATCAGATTGGTACACCATTGCGGATGTCGAAAAAGTGGGAGTGGTCGCGACTCCAAGATGCCCCTTGGATGCGGTTCATCTGATAATTAATACATTTAACTTAAAGAGATTTTCTGGAGATGCAAATAAATAAATAAATAAATAAATAAACCTACAACTAAAATAGTAACATTTCTCTGTGTAATTGAATGAATGAATGAATGAATGAATGAATGAATGAATGAATGAATGAATGAACATTTTCATTTCAGAAGCAAACATTTTTAACTCCACTTTCTCCTGTTTGTGTCTAGTTCTGATTTGTGACCATATCACATCCATCCATCCATTTTCTGAACCGCTTACTCCTCACAAGGGTCGCGGGGGTTGCTGGAGCCTCTCTCTGATGGCTATGGGCGGTAGGCAGCGTACACCATGAACTGGTCGCCAGCCAATCGCAGGGCACACAGAGACGAACAACCATCCCCACTCACAAGCACACCTAGTGACATTTGGGAGCGCCCAATTAACTCATTTGCTCCCAATGACGTGTAAATACGTTTTTTTTAATATTCTAAGTGTCCCAAAGACTTATTTATACGTTGTTTTTTTTATGCTAGAGCATACAGAAGGCTTTGATGCAGCCTCTCAATTGCAAAGAACGGTTGCAGAAATGGTAGTTATTACACAAACGGCCAGCAGGTGGCAGTAATAGATTTGTGAAAACTGATGAAACTTAGCTCGCTTCTAATGCTAATTGCTGCAAAATGGAAACAGATAGAAACATACTTTTTTTCCTGATGAAAGAAGAGACTTTAATCTTTCTTTTGATAGGTTCCATGCCTTTATAGCAATAGAGCACAATATTCTGTGGGCCTTGCAAAATCAGTCAAAATACAGTAAAACAGCCGGGAGCGGACGGGACTGCTTCTGTGAAAATGGCTGGGAGTGAATGAGTTAACCTGCCACGCAGTACCTGGAGAAGACCCACGCAGGGACGGGGAGAACATGCAAACTCCACCCAGGAAGTTCCAGAGTCCTCAGTATCATATCACATTAATGATAAATTAAGATCTTCAAGTAAACTCTGCATTAAAAATGGTGATTTCATTACAGGGGGCGTATCTATTTTAATGGGATAATGTGGGCCACCCCAAAATCATGAAACATCCCAAACTGCTTGCATTATCACCAGATGTTAAAAATAACTCAAGAAAACACAAAATGATAATACCAACTGCTTGATTTATTGTTTCTTTTGTTTTTTTTTAACACGTTTAATATGAATTCTTGAATTTCTCTGTATCCAAGGAAAACGTTTTGACCGTAGATGATCAAGAAAATGTACTGAGCTGCCCATCCACCATTCTCAGGAGAGCTTTCTGCACTCTGCATGTACGCACGTAAAACAAGTGTTTATTGTTGGAGGTGTTATGTGATCACTTTAATGCATGTCTGCATTAGCAGCTGTTTGTGAACTGAGCGCGTGTATGTGCGAGTAGTGTAACATCTCCATATAAATGTATTAGCCACAGGCAATCGTTCCTAGGAGTGTCGTTCATACTCTATCCATTTTTAATGATCGGTAATGGTCGCTAGCAGTCTTAAACCGACAACGGGAGGACCCGGCAAAGGAGAAGGGGGCGGCAACAACAACAACGAGAAGCGATATTTTACTGTACACAAAGAAAGGGAAGAGGAGATGGTATGATCGTGAGCAAGAGAAAGAGAGGGAGAGACGGAGAACGCAGGAAGGCGTTAATAGATGTTAGCTTGTGAAAACGTCTTCGCGCCGCTGCAGAAAAGGTCCCGTGGCACGACGTGCTGCGGCGGTGGAGCCCGACAGGAAAAGAGGAAGAGTCCCGCGCCCGCAGGCTGTCGTACTGTCCGGATTTCAGCGGATTGACTGACTAAATGATGGACAGCTTGTTAAGTTGATTGACTGACTTGCTGAGCGAATTGCTTGTGTAACAGAGCGGCTACGTGACTAAGTGAGAGATTCGTCCACTCCGGAGAGGCGATTATTTTCAATGTGTTTACAAGATCTGAGATGGAGCTGCAATGAGTTTTAAGGTCCCAAAGGACAAGGAAATGTACTTTGCACACTATAATTGTTTAAGTGCTTGTTTTCAACTTTAGGTACTGAGAACCACCTACAGCGCAGATTTTGAAGTGAGCATATTTTTTTTTAATGAGTTTTTACAATACACAGGTAAGTCCAAAGTTAGAGTTCCATTATTTCAATGGAATACCACATGCAGGGCAGCACAGGAAGAGATGCAACATAATTAACAGCAAGAAGAAGAGACAAAAAGTGCCAACAATAATAGTCATTGCTCCTACAGAGCAAAAAGGCTGGTATTATGTTATGCTCTGTTTTAATGTGCTGTTACTTCGTTTTTAAGCAGCAATTGTTTAAAGGTTTGTAATTAATTACCGCAACATCTATGCTAATCGCTGTTAGCCTGTCTCCTGCATTTTACATGATAGGTTAGTTTTAATCTTGTGACTTACATTATTATATGTTTTTTGTTTAACATTTTGTTCTTTAAATATAAATGTTTAATTCGTTTTGTTTTTTACTCAAGTTTTTGTGTTGCTACTTCATGCGTTAAAGTAGCAGTTGTTTGAAGTTTTGTAATTACTGCTACGTCTATGCTAACTGCCGTTAGCCTGTCGCTTGCATTTCGCAGGATATGTAAGATAAACTTGGAGGCTTACGCTATTATAGTTTTCCAAAAATAACATTTTTATTTGATTTTATTTATTTTTTTAAATTCTTTTTTTTATTATTATTATTGGACTCTAGTTGTATAGCATGTGTTGCTGCTTGTGTGTAGCAGTAACATCTATGCTAACATTTCCATCAAAGGATGGATGTTATGATTTTATCTCCCAATTCTTGACGGCCAGAGAATGAAAACAGACACTATAGAATAGGATACTTTAAAATGTGTTTTTATTTTTTATTTTTTTTTTATTTTTTAAACGTTTTTAAGTTAGGTAAAACTATATAAGAATAAATCAAATTGCATACATGTTCTATCATGGATTTTCACCTAACGTGATTTAGTAAATTATCTTATTTCCATGAAATATCACTAAATGTTTTATTGTAGATGCAGAAAGTAAAAAAAAACAAAAACAAAAACATTCATGCTAGTTGAATTGAAGACTTTTCATATTGCTGCACATTAATAGTTGTTGGTCTGTGCCCTGTGATGAACTGGTGTACCCCACCTCTCACCAAAAGTCACCGGGGATTGGCTCCATGACCCTGAACAGCATCATCTGTCAACATGGATTGATGGATGACTGGTGGAAAATGATTTTAAAAACCTTTTAAAATGTAATATCTGTTAAAATGGAAGCTTTTCGGGGTTTTCATGCCCCGCTGATGTCTAAAGCCTGAGCATTATCACCCTGTCAAAGATGATGGAGAGCGGGAGAGAGGCAGGTAAAGCATGCGGGGACGTGGTTAAGGAAGAGATGAAGATGGAAGGAGCGACAGTCTCGAGGCTAGTTAGAAATTGAAGAGAAAAGATTGTAAAAGCCTCATGCATGCAAGTCCCCACATGTTTATCTCTCAACAGTAACAATCGAATCTTAACTATCAACAGGCCAAAGAGGCTGTCAAGAAAATGCCTGGGTGATTAAAAAAACAATACAAAAAACCCCCCTCCAATCTAGAGCTCACACAAACACTTTGTTGCTGTGTCCTTTACAGGCCATTAAATCAAATCTACGTTTACGACAGTCTTGACAAGTGATGGCCAAATTACACACGCTACCTTTCTCAAACTGCATGTTTTGGAATGTTATGCTCACTATGATTTGTTTTCAGGTGGGCACAAAACCGTAATCACAAACACAAAGGAAAAAAAAAAAAAAAAGTGGATCGACCCATGAAACGAGTATCTTAGCAACAAATAATGTCTGATTGAACATAGGCGAAACGGAAAAAATGTTCTTGCATAAAATTCACAATGTATGACAAAAGTTATTACTAGCAACAGGGGTAATTTTAGTGTTGCATTAGTACGGAGCCCCTCTGGTGTCAGGGTTTGATTTTTTTTTTTTTGTTGCTAATCTGTACCCACAGTTTAGTAAACCGTACTAAACCGTACCCACGGTTTAGCTCTTCTGTGGCGTTATGTAATACTCATGCGCACGCAACGTTCGAGTGGTTGCTCGACATCAGTATTAGCAGCGAACGGATTCTTCTTTTCATCTTAAACTGTAGATTTATGTATTCAGTAGATGTGTAATGTTGCGCTTGTGCCACTGTGAGGCGCTCGAACACTTCTTCTTTCTTTCTTTCTTTTCCGTGTTTAGCCTGAAGGCTGTTGAAATGCAGACGTGTTTTGTTGTGCTCCGCAATTAATACGCCATACTTGGCTAAAGAAACTTCATCTTTCCGTCATCCATTCATCCAAATGCATCGTTAAGCTGCCAAAACTAGTCTACAGTTTAAGATTTAAAACAACAACAACAAAAAAAAACATCCGTTCGCTGCTAATATAGCTGTCAAGCAACCACAAGAACGTTGCGTGCGCATGCGTATTACATAACGCCACAGAAGAGCTAAACCGTGGGTACAGATTACTAAACTGTGGGTACAGATTAGCAAAAAAATAAATAAAAATTCAGACCTTGACACCAGAGGGAAAAATAAATAAAAAGCCAGCTTTTCACTCGCAAAACTCTCATTAACTCATTTACATGTCAATCATTATAGCAGCGTCATAAATTTGCCACGTTAATCATAATGAGCAACAGAAGGTGGCATTCAAAAAAAAAGTCATTGCTTCATTTTGTCATCAGTAATCTTGTTTTTGCATTGTTTGAAATCACCATTGCGCACTTGCTTCACTGAAAATAACTCAAAAGTGACATTTACCGTTGGCATATATTAGACTCTAATATTGTATTATAACAATTTACTTCCAAATAAGAAGTTGTCAATAAACTAACTCGTCCAATGCTGTTTATCACTGATTGTTTTGAATGGATTTTGCTGCATTTTAATGGCACATGCCGACCATGTTTGTATTGTGTTGCAAGATCACCGATGCCAGCGATTTGGTACTGTAGGAAGGTAAATAAAAGTCATTTTTAGAGCATTTTCCTCGACAACGGTTGCTATGTACTTTACTGGGCAGGTACAGCATGGAAAACAAGAGTTAGAACATGAACAAGTACATAACGCAATGCTGGCAGAATGACACCAGCGTTCTATAAAAGCGAGCAATTAGACGGATGATAAAAGTACACGAGTGCCGCGATGATGGTTATGAAATGACACGGGAAGTAGCTTGAATGTAATTGTGTGCTTTTCAAACGAGTCGTTGCACTCCTGAGAGAAAACAGGAAAACAAGAGCACTGTACATTTTGGATGATCACACAATCCGCACATTGTGAGCGTGCGTTTTGTGACGTTTCCTTGCACTTTGCGGGCTCTTCCGTTAAAAGCAGCACCTCTTGAAAGAGACACTTCTTGTCCTCTTCCCCACCACGACGTCACATTACCTCCCGCACATTCTGCCCGTCACAATTTTTTTCGATCTGTTTTCTTTCCCTTGTCATATCTTTACACAGCTTTTCCCTTCATGACTCATCATTCCTCATGTTTCCATTCATTTCTCCCAATTGTCCTTTCTCTCTCTTAATGGCTCCCAACTCTTTTTCGTCCTCCTCGTCGAAGTCTGCCCGTGGCTTCTTGTACTTCCCCTCTCGTAAACTTTCCTCCTCCTCACTCCGGCTTATATTCTCCTCGCCGCTTGCCCTCCATGTCTCTCTCTCCTCTTCTCTCTCTGCTCTTTCCAGTCCTTTGATTAGGTTGTTGGCATTTTCATTGAGATGTCTATATGAGCAGTGAAATAACTCTCCTGTCACAATTTGCCCTCTCTGCACACCCTCCCGTCGGTCTCTTCATTCTCCTCTTGTGTCCTCCACCGCCATGTCCATATTTTTTTTCTCTCTCTCCATCCAAAAATTCCTCCCCTCACTGTCAGTCAGCGTCGAACCGCCTCCCCATCACCTTACCCTGCACCCCTTTCTTTACGTTTGCCTTTGTTGTTATTTCATTGTGACTTTCAGCTGTCATTTCTTCCTCTCCAGTTTCTCCAAAATGTCAGATGTCGCTAGCAAAAAAAACAAAACAAAACAAAATATTTTGCCCTAGTGACTATGAAGTGAGGCCTGGAGAGAAAGAACACAATTCTGTCTGTGTGTTGCTAGCATTGGGAAGAGAGAAGATGCCTAGGGAATATAAGGACATGTTTATAAACGATATGTTATAGAACAGGGAGAAAACTATTTCATTTGAGGGCCACATACAGAAAATCAGAAGGACGCAAGGGCCACATAATGTTATGAAGAGAAATTGTTTAGTCCTAAAAATTGTACAAATAATTTATTTGTGCTTTTGCATATTTCGAAAAATGCTACAGTATATAAACCAATTTATTTGTAATATGGCAGTAGGGTTATTATAGTTTTGCAATTTTTCATTTTAGTTTTTATTTTGTTTTGAGTTTTTTCTTTTTTTTTATTTAGTTTTAATTAGTTTTCAGGGTGGTTCTGTTAGTTATTGTATTAGTTTTAGTTCTTTAATAAATGCTTACTTTTAGTTTAGTTAGTTTCAGTATTAGTTTTAGTTTTTTTTGCGTATTACTTGTGTGCAATATTTAAAAAACACCATGGGCGTCATTATTCCGGTTTGTATCAAAATAAATCTACTAAACATCACATTTAAAATCATCCCCAAAGGCTCATGCATTCAATTAATGACCAAAGACTAAAACGAAGAACACTTTTGCTATAATTATAGTTAGTTTTATTTTAGTTGGTTTTGTAAACCTAAAATGTAATTTCAGTTAGTTTTTTTTTTTTTTTTTTTTTTTAAAGCATCTTCGTTTTTATTTTATTTCGTTAACGAAATTGTTTTTTGAATTTTAGTTTTTTTTGTTAGTTTTGGTTGACTAAAATAACCTTTAATAGCACCTGTGTTTTTTTTTAATACCCTCCCTTCTTACTTTGACCATCTCCAAACATTTTTGTTTTTATTTTATTTGAACTGAGTCAAATGCCATTTTTCTTTTTTACTTTTTCTTTTTAAGACACTCACCCAGATGTCTTCATCTTCATCGCGGTCCCTTTGGCCATTTTTAGCATATGTCGCGGGCCACTGAAAAATGGACGGCGGGCCGCAAATGGCCCCCGGGACGTAGTTTGAACACCCCTGGTATAGAAAGATGTGGCAGAGGGTCGAGTGTAGAATGAGTCGGCTTATTCAGAAGAAAAAATGAGATAAGAGGAGCGTTGACAGGTGGGAGTAGAAATGTGGAGGTAAATGAGGAGGGAGGAAGAGACTGCGTCTACATGCCGCTAATCTGTTGATGGTTGAGGGGAAGCACACAATGAGCTATTATCTAAGACTTAGCCTTAGCTGCAGCCTGATGCTCACGACAAAAGCGGGTTTCAGCACCTTCGCGTGCCCTCCATGCACCGAAACGCACGCGGGGATCGCTTATCAAGGCAGAATATCATCAGAATGATGGTAATAAGAACACGTTTTCGGTAAATGACAAAAGGAAGTAAGAAAGAAACGTTTCCTTTTGCTAAAAAAGTTGAAGAAAGTTATTCTTACCATTTGTAGGAGCCACATGTTATTTTTGCTATTCGCAGTAGATGACCACAGGTGGCAGTGTAGGCACTACCTGAACCTTTCCACCCTTCCTCCCTATACTTTTTAAGCACAGGTGTCGGTGATTGGGAGATGGGGAGTGGAAGGTCATGCGGTTTTTACCACTCGCAAGCACTCGCAAACATTGCATTTCTACATTGACTATAAGGATAGAATTTCAGTTGTGGAGTTAGCAGCATAATTCATGCTACCTTTGGTTTGGTTTAAATCATTGAAGCTATTTTTTTTTTGTGGACAATTATTGAATAAGTCGAGCGTGTCAAAAACATCACCCACCTCCATCCACGGCGACTACAGGACCCAAGGTTAGTCGCTACACCATTTTTTTCTTGTAATTTCAAATGCTGTGATCCTTTAGCATGGCACGGAAGATTGTGATTCCTCAAAATTGATATGAATCATTTGTAAACGGTACAAAACAATGCAAATGGGTAACATTTTGACAGTTATTGAGCACAGATTTTTTTTTGCCACTTATAGGATTCTGTTTTCATGCCCAGTGCAAGTCTGTTCACATGGATGATGTCATGTCTGGGTCACGTTGGAGTTCATGACCTGTTAAGTTTGGGTTCATGACCGTGAGGTCAAGCGTCTGTTATGTACTGATGTAATAAGTGTCTGTTTTGAACTGATGTGACAACATCTAGTTCCAACTGGTTTTAGGCTATGTGATGCTACGTGATGTCAAGAGCTTTGTGATGTCAATCTTTAATCCTTTACTTAGTCACAACCAATCAGATCGCTTCACTGTCTGTAGTAGCGGTCTGAGAAGTGTGTGTGTGTTTGTGGAATTATTTCTTCTGTTACCACTGTCTCTCTGTGCAACTCTCTTTGTTTCTCGTCTAGTCAAGTTTGTTCCACGGCTCTCGATGTGAGGAAATAGTTAAAATCTTATTTGTGTCTGCGCTTTGGGATCCAACCTTCAGCACATGACAGGTGAACCTGTTTTCATGGACAGGCGTAAGTAGAAAGATTTGTTTACACCGTTGTGGGAGTGAACACAACTGCCTTACTTCCTGGCCACTTAAAGCGGCTCATTCCCATTTGATTTAGCGCAGGAGAGGCGCACACAGTCTTTGGCATTGTGGAAGCAGAAATAGTCCATACAGAAGATCAAGGCGGGCTCAGTACATTTATAAGGAACTGCGAGCAGACACCACAGGTGGATGATGTAAAGTTGGACTGGGCTGCTGTAAAGTTGACAATGAGGATGATGATGATAATAATAATGCGTTCAATAAATTGGTTTCTACAATGATTCAGCGGGTTTGATGCAGCTGTCATATTTATGAGTGAAATACGATTCCAACAACCATACATATCAGTGGGCGCAAAATCTCTACCTGTACCTCAATCAAATTAACCAAATTAGCATTACACCACCTGTGCCACAACTTAGACATGCTCCAAGCTGGTCTAAGGTCTCGTCTACTTTCTGTCACCAAATTGGCAGGTGCACGTAGAAAAATTGTTTAGGTTTTCTTTCAATTGAATATATATATATCATAATATAGTTGTTGGATATGAATCATTTTTCATTTTTTGACATACAGTGAAAAGAAACATGCCGTGTCATTTATTTTCAAATCAAAGGATATATATATATATATATATATATATATATATATATATATATATATATATATATATATATATATATATATATATATATATAAAATCGTACATTCAGAAATGCATAAAAGATGTAGTAATGATGAAATATGAAGTAAATTGCTGCTTATCACCGTTAAACTTGTCATGACCTTGTTTTTTCATTGCATTTCTGTTATATCTTGAAAGGGCTTGATTTTATTGAAGCAACAATATCTCCATCCAGTACACATTTATTCATACTGATATCATCAACGCTATATGTGACATAAGCTGCAAATACCGGTCGGATTTTTTCCATAATTACAAGCCAGTGCCTGCTGTAAAATGTAGAAAGTCAGACCATTTACATCGCAGCAAACGGTCTTGCTGAACTGCAATGCCGCTCTTGGTGGCTTGGTTTCTCTGCTTGAAATTAGATGGCCATCAACACTGGCTTGTAATGGAATGGTCGTCTCTTTGCTGTGATTTCCCACTTTGCCCCGGGCATAATTACAACAGTGGTTAGGCCACATCTCATGATAAAGGCAATTTGGCCTCTTGTATTTATACCCTTTCCAGTCATTTTCTTTCTCCGGGAAAAGTGATTTGTCATTTGTAACTGTGCACAGGAGGTCCTCCTGCATGCTCACCAGAGAAACAAATGGCGTTTTCCAATTGCCCTCTACATTAGGCTTTGCATAAATTTAGTCAATATTGTGCATTAGGAGCTGTAAAGCTTAACATTTCAATTAATATTTAATTCTGAACTT
Organism: Festucalex cinctus; assembly: GCF_051991245.1. Classification (NCBI taxonomy): domain Eukaryota; kingdom Metazoa; phylum Chordata; class Actinopteri; order Syngnathiformes; family Syngnathidae; genus Festucalex; species Festucalex cinctus. Next base: position 26,749,699 of record NC_135414.1, read on the forward strand.
GCCGCATGGTCATTTACAGCGAAGGGTGAATTTGGTTTAAACATCTGCACTTCCTTCTGAGGTTAGTTTTCGTTTTGGGCTTCAATAAATGACACTCACGTGCACATTTAGGTTTTTGTTGAGCTCCTTTTACAGTTTACTGAAAAAATAAAATTAAATACAATTAAATAAAATACACTTTGCTTCGTATTACAATGGTAACTTGATACCAGTTGCCCCCCTCCCAGAAAAACACCCAAAATTTGCAATCTATTTAATAATAACAAAAGTAGCACTATATTATCTTATAAAAACATACAGTAATAACAATAATTTGTCACACTTTCTCCTTCAACTGTTGATTAAAGGGTAACAACATTGGCTATCTATCTATCTATCTATCTATCTATCTATCTATCTATCTATCTAGCTAATTATCTATCTGCTAGCTAGCTAATTATCTATCTGCTAGCTAGCTAATAATCTATTTAGCTAGCTAATTATCTATTTAGCTAGCTAATTATGTATTTAGCTAGCTAATCATTCAATTATCTATCTATCCATCTATTCATCTATCTATCTATCTATCTATCTATCTATCTATCTATCTGCTAGCTAGCTAATTATCTATCTGCTAGCTAGCTAATTATCTATCTGCTAGCTAGCTAATTATCTATCTGCTAGCTAGCTAATTATTTATTTAGCGAGCTAATTATCTATTTAGCTAGCTAATTATCTATTTAGCTAGCTAATCATTCAATTATCTATCTATCTATCTATCTATCTATCTATCTATCTATCCAGCCATCTATCCAGCCATCTATCCATCTATCCATCTATCTATCTATCCATCTATCCATCTATCCATCTATCCATCTATCCATCTATCCATCTATCCATCTATCCATCTATCCATCTATCTATCTATCTATCCATACATATCCACATATGAAACTTGCATGTCTGTGTATTGCACAGACAATGCAATGATGATATTTTTTGATATTGTGCAGCCCTCATAACACTGTTTGAGCATTCTGGGGGGGATCACTATAAATCACATAATGCTTAGGCAAATGGACAAAAACATGCCTCATTTGGAACACAGTGTAACTTATAGTACATAGTGCTGGGCTGAATAGTCATCCTTTTGTCCAAGTGATCAACATAAATTCTAGATTTTTATTTATTTTTTGTTAATCCACATTTTCTGTAATAAACTCTGCGGTCGTCCATTCCTGTACTGGAAACAGGAGGGAGGCCAGATTTGACACCAATCTTGTTAAAAAGCTGACGTCACTGCACTGACTAAGACACAACGGCGTGAAGTCACACAGCTCCTCTCTTTTCCTATAATTGACGTCTGGTCGTTTCCATTTCCTGTGCATCCTTTACTTTTCATTCTTTTCTATTTCCTTCCCCTCTTTTACCTTTATCCTTTCTTTCCCTCACCTTCACTTCAAACTTATTTGCTTTCTTCTGCGTTCCTCCCATTTCCATCCTTTTCCTCTCCGTTTTTTTTGCTTACCTCTTTCCCTTTTCTTTCATTTTCTTCTTCACCTCTTATTCCTTGGTCCTTTCCTTTCTCGCCCTTCTTCTTCTCTGGTCTCCTCCCTGCATCCTTCCTCTCCTCCCCACTTGTCGTTTCCTCGTGTGGATGTCAGCAGGCGTCCGTTGGCATCCACTAGGCTGGTGCTGAGCTGAGCTGTCGTTTCTAAACGATGGCTAAATTTAACTAAATGACTTCCTCCACTCGCATCTGATTTAATGTACCCCCCCCTCCCCACCACTCTTCCTCACTCTGGGTCTTTCTCTCACCGTCTCATCCTTTGCAGCTCCTCCTGCCCGCTTTTTCCTCCTTCCTTCCTCTCTCGCACTCCCTTTCCCAAATAGGCGTGAATCTTGTTTACCTTTTTTTATTCATCTCATTTGGCCCACTCTTCATCTCACGCCTTTTTCCGCAAATGTCTTTTCAGCTTGCTCCGCGTCGGAATCTTTGTCGTGCCGATGTTGGAGTACCGTATTCATTTTAGTGTTACATGCAGGCAATTGCATTTGTGTCGGTCCCATTGATTTGCTTTTATGTCTGCTGTCCTCACTAATGTGCTTTGACTGGAAGTTGTGATTAATTAGAGCGTAGACATTTTACCTGAGATTTATGGTCACAAAAACGGGGACGAGAGGAGAAGAGTGTGAAAAATCGTCTGTCAGTGGTGACTCAGCACACCAATAAGCTCATCTTTGTCAAGATGTAATTATTCCCTAACAACCACTCTGCAGTACTGCTGAATTATATATCGCTCATTAGATTAGCACGTGTGCGGTCTTGCTATATAATTAAGTCACGATCCAATATGTTACGTTGGAGCCGCATCGTTCCATATTTTGGGGGGGCATCCGGTTATTTATACATTTATGATTTCTCTACTTGTACGTAAGTGCTGAAGTTGATATTATAACATATCAGCCAAATACAAACTGTACTTTTAATAGATCCCTTGAGCAGCCCAAGTAATTTTTTATTATTATTAAATACAGCACAAGTACTGCAATCTTCGTGTTTCTCAACTTTTGATTTGTTGGGTTACATCCTACGATTCGTGACTTGGGTGGGAATTTCGTGTAACATAAACAGAGTTAAGTTTTCATATTCCCTATGTGCTTGTGTGGGTTTTCTCTGAGTACTCGTCCTCACTTCCACATTCTGAATTGATGCATGTTTGGTTAATTGAAGTCCCTTTATTGCCTACTGGTGTGAATGGAAGTGTAAAATGTTGTTTTTCCATATGTCCCCTGTGATTGGCTGCCGATCGGTCCATCCAGGGTGTACCCGTGTCAGGTGAGGTGTGGCGTTAAGACCCAAACGCAGACAAGGTACACTCAAAAATAACCCAGCTATGGGTAAAAAAAATGGACCGATCCTCTACTTGGGACTCTTTGACCCAACTTTGAGTCAAGAAATGGGTCTTTTAGTGTAAAACAACTCATAAATATGGGTCAGATCCTCTAATTGGGTCTATTTGGCCCAACTTTGGGTCATTTTGTACAAAACAACCCAGGAAGTTGGGTTAAATTGACCCGTAAAGTGGTCCATTTTTGATCCATAATTGGGTTACTTTTGACCCAACTGATTTTAGACTGTACGGGAGTTGTGAACCAAAACTTTACATGCATATATACAAAGGGCTGGGTTAAGATGGCAGTGAAGAAAACATTGGACCAATAAACCTTGACTAATAAATCTTGAGCTGGCTGTTCGCACAGAAAACCTCCGGTAAGAAACCTTGCAGTCCTGACAAAAGTGTCATTCAGTAACTCTCGCTAGGGCAATGCACAATTCTGTATGACAGAATAAAGGCCTATATGGTAAAAGAACACTGTAGATGAAAATAGAGTAAAATAAAATGAGTAGAAAACCTAAGAGCGACTAATGTAGCAAGTTAGCAACTGTATAGTAACAAATCACATCATCCCACTAATATCACAAAGGGACATAGCAACTGACAACATCAACATCATAACACAATGACCCCATGACCCAACCCAAAACAGTCGTAACAACCTAGCCTCTATCCCAAAGTCATTGTGACCTTGGCCAGGATTAGCAGTGGAACTTGAATGATCTCCATGTTTATGTCCACATGACTTTGTTCAATTTTCATTTGCTTCACTTTAGCAATTTTTGCCCTACCACAAGGAGGAAATCTATTGCTATTGTTGACAGCGTATGACTTATAAAGCACACGTCGAGTTTGAGTCAATAGTAGTTTGACATTTGGGAAAATATTTTGGCTTGCTTTGATCAATATGAAAATGTCAAGTTGAGCGTTGGAAAAAAAAAAAACCTGTCTCTTGCTAACAGACCAAAAATGCACAACTGTTTTGTTTGTTTTTTTCCCCTCACGTTATTGCTACTTTAGAGGGGCAGGACTTTTTTTTTTTTTTCTTTTTCTTTTTCTTTTTTTTTTTAAAATTATCTTTTTATTTGCTCATGGGAAGTGCAATTAGCATCAGCGCAATAGTAGTAAACCTGTTCCTTTTAATCATAACCTCTAACCAAGACAAAGCAATAGCAAAAACATGTCCTCTAACACACTAAACATGTAAAAAAACAAAACAAAAAAACAACAACATTTCAAGACTAATAAAATTACATATCCCGAGAGTTAGTAAACTTCGAAGCACAACTTTAAGTACTATTCTTGAGTCCTCCTAAGGCTTTTCCCGTTCCCTGTTTGTGTCAACAGGGGACATTTTCACAGCAATGACCACAAAGAACCACCCCCCACCCCCTAATCATATTCTTTTCACCTGTTCCGTTGGTCAAAGTTGTTAACTCTCCCTTCACTCTCAGCATGCTCATATTAAACACACATCATCAAAGCAACTCGCTTCTCCCCCTCACATCCTCACTTCATAGCGATTCGGAACCTCTCGTCAGAGAATGGAGGCTTTTTTTTTTTTTTTTTTCCCTTTCTTTTTTTACATTTCAGATGTTAAAAGCTTTCGCGTCACCCTGTTAACACAGCACAGCTTTTCTGTTCCAAGCCAGGACTCAATAGCGGCAGCCGCGATACAGCATGTTCCTTATGTAAAGCCAGGTTGATCTATGCATCACTTCCATAGGGGGAATCCAGATTGTCTCACCTGGGAGGCAATTTGCAAAGTCTGTCTTGGCAGCCGATTTTATATCAGCTCAATCTGCTCTGCCTGACTGATCTGTTAATCAAAGTTATTTACGATTCAACTTGATTAGCTAGCTTGCTAATTAGAACGGTGCTTTTTTTTTTTAATGCATTGGATATCTGTGTTATCAGTTGCTTTCGCTGTGTATCTGCCAGAATAATAATAATTACCATCATCATAATGATAATGATAATAATAATAATAATAATAATAATAATAATAATCATCATCATCATCATCATCATAGTAATAATAATTAGTGCATTCACTTGTTGATGTCGCAGCAATTTGGAATCATCTGAAAAATACACTTCTCAAAATCCAACGTGCATCTTGAAAGCATGAAATTTGTTCTGCTTTCTGAAATATTGAGCCCATCGATCAGTCAAATTTAATGTGGAAGTAAAAAATATCCCCGCATTAGTGATGCCTACCCACAGAGGCTTGAGAGATGGGTAAAATAGAATATGTATGAAAAATCAACGGTTCAATTAGCCTTGTGTCCCATTTAAAATATTCCACCTTGGGATGATAAGAATGCTTTGGTTGATCAATGTTTCGAATTATTGACATCAAACACCGCTTAACTGTACTACTGTAATCTTGTATAATTATTTTAGATATAGTTTTTATTTATTTATTTATTTTGGATGTCCTCTTATGCACAATAAACGCAATAGTGTGATAAACGAAAATAACTATGATGTATGTGATATATAAAAACATAACCAAGTTGGAATATATGATATAGTGTCAATAGAGCCTTGAATATGTTAATGAATCCTAACATCAATTTTTTTTCTGGAACGGTCATTTTTTATGACAATGGCAATTTGGAATTTTTTACATGTCTCGCAGTAAATCGAGCCAATTGCTGGCGCCCCCTAGAATTGCAATAACTCAGTCATTTATGAATATTTTTTTACTTCCAACCACTCAAAATGTTCAGTGGCATCAGACCTATCGATACATATATAGTTTTTATTCATTTATTTCTTTTGGATGCCCTCTATGGACAATAAACACAATAGTGTGCTATGAACGAAAATAACTATAATGTACGTAATATATAACAACAAATCCAAGTTGGAATATATGATATCATGTCATTAAACATGACTGTAAATATCTTCTTTCCTCTGTCCAGCTAATCTATGACTCAGAAGACAACTGTCCATGTTCATATCCAATACCCCACTGCCCCTCTCGTCTCCCATCATCCGTCCTCTCAAGCCTCTTCGGAGCAGCAATGATATAATCGGGAGCGACCTTTGCAATTGCCAACATCGCACAGGGGTCATGATGATTAGTCGACAGTATATCCAAACATCAGCCGCATGAAGTCACGCACCACTGGCGCTATGATGTCACCCTGGAGGCTTTTCGCAAGCTGTAACATCGATGTATCACTAACGCACATGACGTGATCAAGAAGTGGCCGCTGGTGCGTGAGTCAAAACACTTCACACAGCGGTCGGGTTCACAGAGCCGCGCTTTGCACCCGGTCGTGCAGTTCAGCGCGGTTGGCCTCTGTAAATGCGGGAATTGTAAAACGTGATACGATTGGGCTTTTATGGATCTACTAGGCAGGCTGAACAATTTTCAAGCTACCAAACATAATTGTCCAAGTCAGATTTATAGAACTGTATTTGCTTCCATTTACATCTACCTTGAAGTAATCCATTACCCAAATTGTATTTACTCAATATTTATTTACTCAAACAACCTGCACATGCACACAGCCAAAACGTGGGAAAACTACCGTATTTTCCGCACTATAAGGCGCACCTAAAAGCCTTAATTTTTTTCAAAAGCTGAGCATGCGCCTTATAATCCAGTGCGCCTTGTATATGGATCAATATTGAGCCGCAACAGGTCTCACTGTCAAGACGCTAGCGGTGACCCTGCACGATCGGTGACGCGCATGCGCAGAAGATCCCGCCATCTTGGATCACTAGCTAATACTAATACTTTACCTCAGAGAAAATAATAAAACAGCTGTTTATTCATTTTGGAGTTGTCAGAAAGCTGGTTTGTAATCTATTAATAAAGTTTGACTGAACTATCTGACTGTTTTGTTGACATTAACTTTAGCGCAGCACCATCTAATAGATGCATAACGTAACCCCAGCCTCTACTGTAGCGCCTTATATATGAAAAAAGTTTTAAAATATGTCATTCATTGAAGGTGCGCCTTATAGTGCGGAAAATACGGTACAAAACAGCATCAAATTATAAGTGAAATCATTTTCAATATGGAAGGAAATGATAATAAATAAATTACACATATTAATCATTATGCACTGTTTAGTTTGGTCTGAATGGCTATTTTCCCTGCTGGTTTTGAATAACATAGATGACTTGACTTCAGCATTCAACCCGTTTGTTGCTGCAGGCATGATGATGTTTTCCTCATTTAAGCGTGCACACATCCGCGCGTGTTTTTCTTAATTTGCTGGTAGACAGCTATGCGTCTACGCCTTTGAAGATATCCGACTCGCATCGACAGGGTAGACAGCGTCGGTCTGTCTGTTTATACTGCCGTCACGTGTTTATTCACATTTGGAAGAGGCTAATGGGATTCCTTATGTGATGCATATCTAAAAGCGGGACAGGTGGGGCGGGATCAGAATCTTTTTGCTATTATACAGGAGGGATGGTGGCAGTTGAGTCAGAATTATGAATTTGGTTATAATTAGGGGTGTCAAAATTACCGTGTTCATTTTGAGTTAATTTAAATTTCCTTTAACACCACTATTTTTTTCATGCACGATTAATGACTTACTTGGAAGGCCTGTAGGCGACTGGGGGAATTCCAGTGGCAACGCAGCGGATACGTCCACGTCAAAATTTTGCAGTAATAAATTGAATAATAATGCATATATTTGTGGAGACTGGGGTCAAGTTGCATTTTACAATTTTAAAAATGTGCAGAATTGGACAATTTACTTCATGGTATAGATTAGATATCTCTTAATATGAAGAAAAAAAAATGCACCAAGCTGTCACAGTCTTACAAATGCAATTATGCCATCTAGTGGCAAACACATGACAACACAAATCAATATCACACTTGTTTTTTTTGCAGTAGAGTACACCTATTTAATTTTAACTCAGTGTTATGAATTATTATGAAATTACTGTATCAATGACTAAAAAAATTTAGCCATATTTCTATTTGTTTAACATTTTCGCCACTGTTATGTGAACAAGAGTATGAAAAAATATTTTATTGTACTTTTCGGACAGATATTAAGTTTGCAATTCATCATGAGTTAACTATTGAAGATTAATTACAATGAAAAATGTTAAGTACGGCACAGTATTGGCAGTCCCATAGCAATATATGATAACTAACAATTGCCAGACAAGCAGACATTGAGTACTGTTTTAGTTTATATGCAGTGTGCCAACCATCACTTGTTTTGAATCAATTCCGTATCTTTTGCCACTCAAAATTTGAAAGAGTAAATGATAACTGGAGCTTATATAAATTAAGTACAAAATTCCACATATGACATTTCTATGTAATGTTTTTTCATTGGCGACAGTAGAAATTATTAGCTGACCCCAAACAAAAAGACCACCTATTGCCATCATATGGAACCACAGCTTTATTTGCAATCCACTGAGCTGCCCAGACCGTGACTTCAATCAATGAAAATTCAATGCTTATGAAAATATGTCACAGGGTTAATATTGTCACCATACATTTTTTTCATTCAGCCGTTCTCTTAGAATGAGAAAAAATATATAAAGAGGTGCTGAACTGGAGTGATATGAATGTCCTATGCGCGTACTCTTTTCATCGGTTTTCTATCAAATTACTTGAGGCCATTATTGGCATCCTACAGATCTCAACTCGCCATCATAGAGAGGCTTTATCCACTGAATAGCGGACAATCAGCACAGTGGTGGATGCTGATGGGAGGCTGATGCTGCTTCAGTCGCTCAATGCAGGTGGCCCGAGGAAAAGAAAGACGGCAACGAGATGGATTTGGTAATCCTCCTCGAAATGGATTGCACATCTACGGGAAGATCTTTTCATTGTAGTCAAGAAAAAAAAACATGGACCAAGATTCTCTTTGAATTACTGCCAATTGTCAATTCTTGTACCTGCATTTGATGATGAATGGAAGATTAATTCAGGGTATTATTATGAGTCAAAGTAAGGTTTGATGAAAATAAAAACATGAACTGACAAAGACAAAAACGTAGTAGTTTGTTAGTTCTTGTTTGGTAAAAATATTTGTTTTTATTTTATCTATTGTAGTTTTAATTGTGGGAATGCTGAAGCATTCCCACACATACAGTATGTTATTGTGAATTTTATACTCCACACTTTTTTGCCGCCTAACAACTCCCCCATAATACTTCCAATTTACATTGTTCAAATTTCAACTGGCTTAAAAAATTCACGACTCCAAGGGTATATATCGTCCGATTTCACATTACTTACAGTATTTGCACAATTTAACATTTAATATCAACGTTTTCCCATTTATTTTCAACGGGACAGTCATTTAACTTCTTCTAAGTATCACTTTCCACGCCCACTTCCATACATATAACTTATAATCATTGCCAGGTGTCTGATACTGCTCGGTGGCACAGTTGGTAAAGCGATTGCTTTCAGAATTCCCACGCAATTTCTCCAGGAATTGCACGTAGTCTAGTTCAATTAGTTTTTGTTAACTATTATAACCATGCGGGCCAATAGAAACATAACTGATTGTTCAATTTTGAGGACTGAAATGTCTAAACGCAACAGCAAGTTGCCAGAAAATACGGTACTCTGAAATTATCAGTTTTTCTAGGCAGGATATCTTCTGGAGCATGTGCACGACATTCACGAATATTCATCGCACTATCTCTCGGATTAACAGTACATCCACTGGTTTGTCATAAATTACTGCAATAATACCTCATTCTTTAATACTTGTCATGTGTTATCCTCGTGATCTCTTCTCTTCTCTTCTCTTCTCTTCTCTTCTCTTCTCTTCTCTTCTCTTCTCTATTCATCCTTGCAGGAGATTTACGGACCAGCCGCACATCCACTCGGTGACATTAATTCTGAAAAGTGACAAGCAACAAATCAGGCTTCTTTGAAATGTATCAAAAAACCCCAACTAAATATGTGTAGCCTTTATTCATACGCGGCGTAACATGATGTCCTCAAAGAACCCGCAGGAGCTGCTTTTGTGTAGTGAAGCATCAAAATGGCCTTTTTTTTTTGGTTTTGTTTGAAATAACAATGAAAGCTATTATACAAGTATCTGTAGGCAAATATTTCAATCTTAGGACTTCAGAACGATTGATTCCACATACCTTGTTTACCTTTTCTGTTTTTCTCATCAGGGGTCATCCTTTTCCATCTCAACCCATCTTTTCTCTTGACATATGTCAGCTTTTTTCTTTAGGCCTCTTGTTCTTTTGCTTGGTAGCCCCATCCCCATTATCCATCCATTTTCTGAACCGCTTGTTCCTCACAAGGGTTGCTGGAGCCTATCTCAGCTGGCTACGGGCAGTAGGCGGGGTACACCCTGAACTGGTTGCCAGCCAATCGCAGATCCCCGTTATCCTTCTCCCAATATCTGAGCATGAACAAGCCATCTTATTCTGATCTGCCTTAACTTTTGTCGCCACATCATCTAACCTTGTCTGTCCCTCTGATGAGCTCATGTTTTCGGCAATAAAGAAAAAGAGGATTGATGTTAAAAAACTGCTTGAGTCACTGTCTTTAGAAACTAAAGACCAAATTCGAAATCTTGGGGTACTAATAGACTCAGACCTAACCGTCAGCAATCATATCAAATTCATCACTAAAAGAACCTTTTACCAGCTGAAAAACATATCCACACTGAAGTACTTAAGGATTTACACTGGCTCCCAATCAGCTGTAGAATCGATTTTAACTCTTTGACTGCCAAAAACGTTTAATCACGATTAATAAAATCACAATGTATGCCGCCATAAACGGTAAATGACGTCAACTACGTTTTTTTTTTTTTTTTTTTTTTTTTTAAATCAATGGGCAGTGCAACATCAACGTGCAGCGCTGCCTGGTCAATGGGTTGTGGAATCAAAAACACTCACTAACTATGGCCACTAGATGGCAGCATTGTATCTCTTCAATGGGCTGCCCGTGTATCAAATTACAATGATGACGAAATCTGATGAAACAGAACGTTTTCAAGGATGACGTGAATGATAACGTTTTGATAACGTGGCAGTAAAAGAGTTAAAGTTCTGCTACTCGTCTATAAATCACTAAATGGTTTGGGCCCTGAATATAGCCAAGAAATGCTGATTGAGTACAAACCCAGCAGGGCTCTGAGCTCTACAGACTTGGGCCAACTAGTGGAACCCAGAGTTCGAAGCAAACATGGTGAAGCTGCATTTAGCTATTATGCTGCATACAGATGGAATAGGCTGCCAACAGAAGTGAAGTCAGCCCCGAGTGTAAATGCTTTTAAATCCAGGTTAAAAACTTTGCTTTTTTTCTTATACCTTTGATTAGGGACTTTTAAACAGCTTTAATTAAGTTTTTTTTTTTTTCCTTTTTAATTATTATTTTTATTATTTTAAACTTCCTCATGCTAAATGTTTTAAAGTTTGTTGAATAATGTTTTAAGATTGTTATTGTGCTATACAAATAAACTTGCCTTGCCTTGCCTCATTTGTAATCCTATCCGATCTGGCCATTCTTAACTCAATTGCTCCCAATAACGTGTAAATACGTTTTTTTTAATGTTCTAAGTATCCCAAAGACGTATTTATGTTTTTTTTGTTTTGTTTTGTTTTAATGCTAGAGCATACAGAAGGCTTTGATGCAGCCTCTCAACTACAAAGAACGGTTGCAGAAATGGTAGTTATTACACAAACGGCCAGCAGGTGGCAGCAGAGCAAAGGAGATCAACCAGGGCCATGTAGAAAAAAAAGCTCATTTACTTACAATTTTGAATAGATTTGTGAAAACTGATGAAACTTAGCTCTCTTCTCATGCTAATTGCTGCAGAACTGAAACAGATAGAAACATACTTTTTTTTCTGATGAAAGAAGAGACTTTAATCTTTCTTTTGATAGGTTCCATGCTTTTATAGCAATAGAACACAATATTCTGTGGGCCTTGCAAAATCAGTCAAAATCCAGTAAGACAGCCGGGAGCGAACGGGACTGCTTCTGTGAAAATGGCTGGGAGTGAATGAGTTATAGAGAACACCATTTTCATCTGCATCTCCTTTCTAAATGCTCCTGCAGATCACATTGTCATTTGGTGGATTCCAGTCTAACCTCATCTTTAAGTCTATCCATCACTATATGAAAGAAGAACGGGCTCAGAGTTGATCCCTGAGTCCTACCTCAACCCTAAACTCCTCTGGCATAACCAATGGCACACCTCTCACCACTTCCTTACAGCGTTCATACTGTGCATCTGCCACTCCAGTCTCGCTCATGCAGTGCCACAGATCCTATCTGGGACCTTGTCATCGGCTTAGATTTATAAAGACACAATGCAGCTGCTTCTGACCTTCTCTGTACTTATACATCAACTTCTTCTTCTGCCTTCCTCTACTTCCTTGGCTACCATCCTGCTGCTCACAAATGCTCCCTTGTCTAGCTTCCATTACTCGAGCACATAAGGATGCTTAGGAGCTCACATTTACATTTTAGCTGAAAAGACTCATGTTGACCAGCCTCTTTAGATTAGAAAGTACATAGTTGTGGTTGAGAGTTGGGAATAAAAAAAAAACAAAAAAAAAAAAAAAACCCCAACTAACTGGTCTGCTCATAATCATAATCCTGAATGGCAAATGCTTGAAGAAGGATTGTGAGTGATCAAAGGCTAACATATGACTCACTTCAACAAGAAACTTCACATTCAGCAGTAAAGTTCCACGGGAGACATATTAACAGGTCTTATTAAACTTTTTTTTTTTTTTTTTTTTAAATGAAAACCGTTTGCAGGATTTTAATAACGCGTCTGTGGCATGCTTTTGTGAAGCCCCCACAAGAATTTTAGACCCTGATTGAAATGTGCTTATTTATAGATGGTGGACTTGTCTCATGCAAATACGACAACTAATAACATGACTGCTTTCTGGTCATTACAGTTTTCAGTTGTAAAGCCTTTTTTTGTATTAAGCCTTCTTCACATGACAAGAAAGTCTAGAGAATTAAGACAACCCAACCGGTGTCCACTCCAAACAGAAGCCTGTTCCCTTTGATGCTTGACGGCAGACGAGACAGATATAAAAGTGAAATTGTTCCTGTATCCAATTCGACTTTTAATGCCAGGAAGTAATTTTCTGGAGCTGACCAAGTGCATTAAAATGCCACTGCCATTTAAAAATGCAAAGGCTTTTATCGATACTCGAAGAGATGATATAGTATAATGTGCGTAGTGTGACGTGAATCATTGCAACATCGCGATAGACCAAATAAAAGAGACAACAAAATATGCAGTAAAATGCCTGATTGTATATTAGCAACACATCAGTCATTGATAAATGGCTAGATGGATACACTAAAAGGAGCTTTGCTTCCTCCCTCGATGCATCCGAAAAATGCTGACTCAGCGTTTGTTAACCAACAGCACTTTGACAGTGCATGCCCAGCAGTAATGTTAGGTCCATATCTCACTGTATAACTTTCATCACGGTACATTTTAAAGTGACCGAGACGCTAGCAATACAAATGCAGGCAGCTTTTACGGTACTGTCCAAAAAAGATGCCACTGACTTTGTTGTTTTAATTGCCTTTTTTTTTTCTTTTTTCTCAGTAGTAATTTAGACATGGTAAAACAGATGAGTAGAGCAGGATTGTTTTGTTTCAAAATCAAACAAACAAATAAACAATCGCCACTAAACTTTGTAGCGGATTGGTGTACAGTCAAAAATAACAATCAATTCAAAACAATAATTTGCACTTTCATAGTTGTCCAGTTATCCCCAAAAGAGCAGAAAATTTGGCTCAGATTATCTATCCATCCATCCATCCATCTTCTTAACCGCTTGCTCCTCACAAGGGTCGGGAGGGGTGCTGGAGCTTATCCCAGCTGGCTTCAGGCAGTAGGCGGGGCACACCCTGAACTGGTTGCCAGCCAATCACAGGGCAAGACTCAGATTAAGTTTATTTTATTAATCCTAGTGACGAGAAAATGAAGCTTCATGAAGCACTTGCAATATTTTTTGGGGCTCCTCTAGATGGTGCCCTTGGCTTAAAGATAAAGGCTAATGCAATGGAAAATGGGCTGCGTCAAAAATACTTGTGCTTCCGACTTTGTGCCCCTCGGTTGCGCGTTCGCAACCTGGACCGGAACCAAACTCAAGTGCAAAATCACGGAAGTGGGAAGTCCCGCCTCTTCCGTGGCATATACCCCATAGGAAGTCTGATGTGTCGCCATTCAGCGTCCTGAGTTTCTTAGATGCAAAGAAAGAAAAAAAGGTCTAGCTCTGCCCCTTTAAAGGCAAACACAGTAAGAAAATGAAGAGGTATACAACTTTGAATTTTCCACTGTATACAATTTACATACCTTTAAAATGTTTTATTCTGGCTATGAACCGTGTTCCATGTTAATCCACATTTTTTGCACTCTTGTTCAGGTAATTGCCCTCAAGTAATGCCCTCTTTCGATTTCATGCCTTCTTAAAATCCGAAGTGGCCATCGAGCCAGCACTTTACTGTTGGTCTCAAGACATTAACTACCAACATGCAGTTCATATAAAATGCACTCTAATCTAATTAGGTGACTCAACCCATTCAGATCACTTACGATGTGTCAGAAAATGTGAACTTGTGCCGTACTTGAAACTACTGGAGGAGCAATTGAAGAAAACATGGAAAGTGTGGAAACATATTTAGGCAAGTGTTCTAATGAGAATTTAGTAGGGCAGGGTACAGAAAGTTAAGCATTATATTCCATTCATAACTGGACATTTATGGGCTTTATCTGGCTAAATGTCCTCAAAATGACTCCTACCATCATAGGACAAGCGACGGACAAACTCAGTATGACCAATTATGGCCGAAAGACCCTCAATGCGAACACAATGGGGCATATATTGTTTTCCGGTCTATGATCTGCTTGTCTTATAAGCAAAGGAGCAAATTAGAGGGCGAAAGAGAAATTGGAGGGGGAGCGCTAGCGTCTGGGGCTTGGAAGGCCGGAGCTCTCAGACAGCTTAATCAATAAGTGCAGCTCCATCAAAGAGCGTCTGGCAGGCCAAAGACATCGAATTGTTCAGCTCTTACTGCCTTACCCCTCAGAGTGACTTGACACTCTGGGACAGGGTGAGGACGAAGAGGGCGGCGGGGATGGATGGAATGATGAGGAGGGCGACGGGGAATAAGGGAATCGCAAGATAATGAAGCAGCGGGAAGACGGACCCAATAATAATGAGGGTGAAAACCTGTTTTGTTTTTCAGTGTAAAAGTTATATATCGTATATATTTCCGCTACGATGCCATTATGTCATATAACAAAACGCATTAAATCATTGATGTGGCTTGAAAGACAGCTGCTGATGCTTGAAACTAAAAAATATATGATATGTTGTGTGTGTGTGTGTGTGTGTGAGAGCGCTCATGCATCACCATGATTACAATTTCACATACTGATGATGTCTGAGAAAAACAGTGAGCACCATCCTGAACGTTAAAGACTCATTTACAATGCATGTTCTTATTAACATAACAAAGAAAATTACACATTATGTCTTTAAAACATTTAACAAAACTTGCCTCCCGTTAGCTTAATGCTAAAACACAATTAAAAAAAATGTCATAAATGGGCTAATGAGGTGCATCGCATACTTGCAGTGTTAACCCTTTCAGAAATGGATATTTAAACACAAAGATGGAGTGACAACATAAATGGCTAATATAACAATACTAAAAGGCATATATTCTTTATCCTCTGCCAAAAAACAAATATTGCTGAAGTTAACTGAGTCTCAGCAGTCTTTGTGACTGTATTAGTGTGTCAAATTTTAATTGAGCTCATGATATTGGTTGAGATGGTTGTTCGTCTCTGTGTGCCCTGCGATTGGTTGGCAACCAGTCCAGGGTGTCCCCCGCCTACTGCCCAGAGCCAGCTGAGATAGGCGCCAGCAGCCCCCGCGACCCTTGTGAGGAATAAGCGGTCAAGAAAATGGATGGATGTTGGTTGTCATGATTAATTTGATATCATATTTACATTTAAAATGATGTCTCTTAGGTTTTGCATATGGCCCCAAGAGACATTTTTTTGTGGGTCTTGAGCTATTGCATACACCGCCAACTTTTCGTAGATCTTATTGAGTTGTACAACCGAGGCTGCTTCGGTAAACAATTGTAGGGGGAGCTATTGACCCTTTTTTTTTTTTTTTTTTATGACAAAATAAATAAAATATTGATGATTTTGTGTGTAATGAAAATTAGTTTTCATGCATGTTTAGACCCTCAAAATCAGCGTTGTTATTTTGGCAAATTATGCGTCGCCATGGCAACAGAGTGTCACAAAAACTCATTTCATGTGTTTTAACATCATGAAGGCCTAAACACCGTTCCAAGCAAATATGAGGTGGATCTGGTTAATCCACAAAGAGAAAAACAAAAGATTTTCTTCCCTCACATAATTGTGATTAATAATCATGAATATACTATTTTGGCCCCAACTGACCCATTGCACAGTTGTCTGTGTCCCACTCTGATGCAGGTGTGCAGGTCGTGTAGCTCTCCGAGCTCTTTCTTGCATGTGGGTTGTTGTCTGAGAAACGTGCGCAAAACGCTCCGAGCACGTTTAATTCTTTCGGTTTGCATCTGCCTGCGCGGATGCCAGCTTGTAACCACCTCGCTGAGCCACTGAGGAATATTCAACGTGAGAAGTGCAACAATGGCCTTGTTAAAAACGCACACATCTCAACATGAGGTTTGTGTACTGTACATGCATGTGGAGTTGGGTGTGCGTTCATATGGAGCGGAATTATACAGCTGATGCACCCTGCTGTGCCAGTGCCCCCTTGCAGGCTGTGTGCACGCATAAAATATGTAAACGCACTCCTTGTGTGTGTGTGTGGGGGGGTGGGGTGGGGGGGGGTATTCTCTAAATGTAATTTATACTACTGCACCACCATTTGGAACGAGGAAATCCAAGTGGGTTCTTGCCCTTAACTGGACTCAGATTTCTAGAATTATGTGTTGCATGTTAAGTAATTCTACTAACTAACTAACTAACTATTAGTGCTTTGGTAGGATGAGAAGCTCGGTCATCCGGGAGGGACTCAGATACGAGCCGCTGCTCCTCCGCGTTGAGAGGAGCCAGCTGAGGTGGCTCGGGCATCTGGTTGGGATGCCTCCTGGACGCCTCCCAGGAGAGGTATTCCGGGTATGTCCCACCGGCGGGAGGCCCCGGGGACGACCCAGGACACGCTGGAGAAACTATGTCTCTCGGCTGGCCTGGGAACGCCTTGGAGTCCCGTCGGCGGACCTGGTTGAAGTGGCTGGGGAGAGGGAAGTCTGGGTTTCCCTCGTAAAGCTGCTGCCCCCGCGACCCGACCTCGGATAAGCGGAAGAAGATGGATGGATGGATGGTGCTTTGGTGCTAACGTTGAACTGTTTACCATCCATTTGAATGAAAATGTATTCGGTTCATTGACAAAATAAATAAATTTAAAAAAACATGGACAAAAACAAATTCCATATATAGATATTCAACCAAAAGGGTGTAGGCAGAAACAAAATTTGATTTATTTATCACAGCTAGTAAAATTTCGGGCTGTCACAAACCAAATCTTTTTAGAATGGTTTATCCTATTCCATCGATTACGCTGGTCATATATCATTGGTATTGGTCTGAAAAAATTGCTATCAGTGCTGTACTTTTTGTGTTACCCTGTCTAACTACCTACCTACCAACCAACTAACTGCCAACTAACTGCCAACTAACTAACTAACTAACTAACTGTGAAAAGAATTGATTATCCTATTCCATCATTTACTCTGGTAATACCATGTTGGGGTACCACTTACTATACTTCATACTTTGCAAAAGTACCATTCATTTAAAATGTCCACAATACACATTTTGTGTGTTTGCTGCATCGTCATCATCAACGTGATAATAATCATACTTGTGCTTGCGTTGCATTTGCATGTTCGGTGTTCATTTTCCGCAAGTCACAAAATGAACGTTGCCTGTGCCGATTGATCTGATCTTACCCGTGAGGGCCGTGACCTGTGATGATAGACATGACTGTGGATTAAAATGGAGCCGTGTGAGTTTTATCCTCCCTTTCCAAAACCGCTATTAGTTTTCCTCCTTCCAGGTGAGATTCTTACCTCTTAAATAACCTCCAGTGGTCTTCTTGTCAGTGTGGTTGATATGTTGACAGAGAAGGGAGAGCAAGGGAGGGTGAACAAGACGTGGTCAAAGACAAGACAGCTTTTTTTCTTCTTTTTTGAAAGGGGTGGTTGGTATAAGACAGAAAAAGAGGAGGACTAGTGAAGTGCCGGGAAGCCACAAAAATACAGAGACTCGCAGATGCACAATCTGACAGCGCCTTGACATGAAAGAAGAGGAGAGTGAATAAAAGAGAATATTAAACGAATTGTAAGCATGCACTTATAGTTTCTCTCTCTCTCTCTCTCTCTCTCTTCCCTTTCGCACACAATGACTGAATGCAGATTCTGTCCTATATGTTGGATGTGAGTGAATACCATGGAGAGGGAGGGGGCGGGGCTTCAGTGGGGTCTCCACCTATTAATGCCAACTGGTATCCCACTGTAAATATTGAAACCATCAATAAAAATACTAATAAAACATTGATTATTAAATATGTCAATGTGGTAGGCAGGTTGCTAGTGACATCTTTTTTTTTGGGGGGGGGGGGGGGGGGGGAATTTGGCTAGTTTTGACCAACCAATCAAATGACGGGGAAAATGATGACATCATAATGGTCTAATGCTAATGTCAAATGTTATAATATTCAGTTGGATTTTATACTGGAAAACAAACAAACAAAAAAAACAAAAAAGTAATGTTTTATTATAGCTTTAAATAATACAGTATACAGATGCTAAATATAAAGTAATCATCATTGAGAGTTATAGTATATCAGGTCCAGTGCTGGTTCGGGCGGGTACAACAGATATGTTCAATGAGATGCAGTTTTCTCAAATTTTCTTAGACCCTCAAACTGATGCAAAGAAATTTTGAGTAGAACTACTGCGAACTAGAAAGCTGAATTCGATTTCCATACAACCTGAAACTGCACAAACCAGCGATAGCCATTTAACTAATACGAGCGCCTGACCAACAGAGCGAGCCCAAGATGATTGCTGATGTGGAGCAGGCGGTTTAATCCGTAATCATGTCAGTTTAGTCTGACCGGACATTAGATTTCCTCCTTACAAAAAAAATGACATATTTCTCATGAAACATGTGCCAACAGTAAAGCTGCAAATAAACTGCATCCCTGTGATTGGCTGCCGGACGAGCCGACTGCATTCGGAGGCATTTGGGTTCATTAGGCTACTTAAGAAATGGAAAATGAGCAGAGACAGTCCCATTTCGCAAATGCAAATAAGGTCTGCCTCAGAAGCTGGGGCTAAAGGTGATGTGGAGGAAAAAAAAAAAAAAGAAGAAGGATAAAGAGGATAGAAGTTTGGTCTGGCTAAGAGGTCAAATTACAGCAATATTGCAGGAGAACAGAAAAGGCAAGCAGAGGGAAATATGCTTCTTTTCACTTTTAGAAAAAGGTTCTAGAGAGCCACGCAAAAACATGCCTACCGAGCTCCTGCACTCATTAGAGGAGACGATCTTTTGTAGGACCTGGCAAGTAAGCTGCGATTTACAACAAATGGCTCAAGGCAACACCCATTCAACAACAACAACAAAAAAAACTGGCGTTGCATTCTCTTCACATTCGCCGGTAGAATTGGAGGCCATTTACTGTAAAGCCGACATGGCAGGGACCAAAAAAATAAAAGGGGTTTACTTTGACTTGCTGGCAAACAAGCTGTTTGATTAAATTGTGGAGGGGATGATGATTCTGAGTGGGGAAGGGCTTCAAAAATGCTAATTTATGAATGGTGATAGACATCGGAGACAGTGGACGACCTATGATGATAAATCCTACTGTGAATGTCACATATGGACAGGAAGTGGACTGTTGCGTGCGGAAATAAGGCTACAAAGTGGAAAGCGTTGACGTGACTGTGAACAAAGGACAACATACGTACAGGAGTGAAAAGGCGACATAACCGATGTTCACGTCCTTGTATGAGCTCTAATTCTCCCT
Organism: Festucalex cinctus; assembly: GCF_051991245.1. Taxonomy (NCBI): domain Eukaryota; kingdom Metazoa; phylum Chordata; class Actinopteri; order Syngnathiformes; family Syngnathidae; genus Festucalex; species Festucalex cinctus. The sequence continues at coordinate 26,769,645 of NC_135414.1, forward strand.
AATGTTGCTGTTATTTAAGTGGGAGTTCACCCATTTTCTCCGACCTTGACTGTAGCGCTCGCAGAAGCGATGGAGTTCGCCGAGTTCACTGCGGACTCCTGGCTTTTTGCCAACAATTCATTGGCACGTCACTCCACGGACGGAGGAAAAAAGAAACCTGTCCATTTATTGCTGCATATTTTACTTTTTTTGTCAACATATATTCTGATGCTGTCTACCTCTCTAAACCTTCATGCTGGTATCAGTCTGAAAAAAAAAGAAGATCAAACTACCTGTAAGTCCGCTAGCTTAATGCTAACGTATAATGGGGAATGCTATAGACGAGCTGATGAATAGCATTTATGTTGCGGTGTTATAAACCTTTAAGCAAAGGATATTTGAACACAAACATGTAGCAGCGGCACTTTTAGACAAAAAATATAAACTAGAGGGCACCTTGGTTTCCGAAGATGAATTGTCGCGGTATTTGTGAGTTCACAAACCCCGGAGAAAACATCTTGTACCGCTCCCGTTTATTTCCGCCACTGGTGGTTCGGACCAATCACAGAGCGACATTATGTTTGGGGGCGGGATATGCAACTGTGACGAAACCAGGAAGCCAGCGCCGACTAAGGGGCTAACAAACAAACCTAACATGGACAAATGGACGCTACTATTAATTCGGTTGTCACAGAATTACTCACCGTTTCCTTGTTGAATGTTGAACAGCGAGAGGCGCTTCGTGCATTTCTAGCTGGTAAGATATTTGTGCTTTCCCCCCCCTTCGACAAGAACGAACACGGAATTTTCACCTGTGGCCGTGATTGGTTAAACCGCCGTGTAGAATGACGCATCGTCCAATCAACTCAAATTATTGTACAGAATGTCCCGCCTTTTCCCGACCAAATTACTGTGGAAAGGCACCAGATGGATATTGAGGAGACCTGACTTGTGTATCCACCTGGCTATTGCCAAGTTAATCAGGACTGGGCTGGCCTGCCAATAATGTAAGTCTGTGAAAAAAAAAAAAAAAAAAAAATCTTGAACACGCAGCGATTTATGGACAATAATTGTTCACAAAAAAAGTCTGTTAATATGTCAATCTGTAAGTATGCAGGGGTTTCACAGGCATATATTCTTTATCCTCTGCAAAAACTATTCACATTACTGCAGTTATTGAGTCACCTACAGTAGTTGTGAAAGTCTTCTTCGTTTGTGTTTTCACGACTGTATTGCACTGCCCCCTGGTGGCCAAGTTGCACACACTCGAAGAAGCCGCAATGATTTAATCATGATCAACAAAGTGTTTAAGAGTTTTCACTAGGGAATGACAATTTCAGGGTTTGAGTTAAGATTGTGGTCATGGAGCTAATTCAGCTCGGATCTCAAGGCACCACCACTGCATATGATATTTGACTTCTCATCGCAAGTGACCAAAGTTGCTCTCCCTTACAAACCATTTCATTGGAGTGCATGTTTATCTCCCCACAAACAGCGCTGACATGGACCTACTTTGCTTGGGGTCATCAAGCCAGATACACCGCAATTTCGTGACAGTCGGGGGGCTTCGCATCGCACGGCACGCTTATGCTAAACTGCATGCTAACGAGCTGCTCCCCGCCATGCAAGCGCGCTGATGATACGCTTTAGGGCAGCTGCAAAAGTGTTCAAGGAACAGAACCAACTTGTCAGAACGCATTACGGGGCCCAACGTCCCGAACGCACCCGCACACACGCGTTAAGATTATTGACATAAAAAGGTTAAATTAAGCCAAAGAGGTGACGCTTTGTGGCTTCCTGTCTGTGCTTTAAAATTCTCCTCAACGCTTCACACCTTCTCTCACACTCATTTTCACTCGTCTATTTCTGTCTCTCGGCTCGGCTCTCAGCTCATTTGAATAAAAGACTGCGAGTTGTCTTTCAATGAATACAATAGCAGAAAAGTGAAACTATGATTTGCTGTGAATAGATAAACAGTATGTGTGAATGTTTCTTTTTCGCCTTAACTTTAAGAAACACGGCAAGTTCATGTATATATGCTTGCTAATGAGCTATGACCGAATCAAAAACGGTTTAAACCGAATTCCTTCAACAAGAGATCATCAGTCCTGCTGGATGTGTCGCGCACAAGCGCGTTCCCCTCCAGCCCTCTCGTGATGCATTCCGATGAAGTAAAAATGTCACCTCCAATTTTTCACACGTTAGATTATATCCTGTGGAAAAACAAAATGTAACTCTAAAAGTTTTGGTATCCTCACTGCGTGCGCATTGAGCTTCGTTTTGGAGCGAAAATAACATCACATATCGAAGTACTATTGAATAAAAGTATGACAAATGACAGTAACCTCATATGAACTATGTTTAGGCATTTAGCAATGTGTGTGTGAAACTATGCAGAAATCAGTTTGCATTCTGCAAAAACACAAATTAGGAATCGGGGAATCAAATAGGGTTGTTCAACGATGTTTTGACGATAGACACTGCAGTCATTAAGTACACAGGTCTTAAAAATGGTTTCACCTTCACTGATTAGAGGCAGATTTAGTCTGCAGTCCAGATTTAAGAGACCTTTTGTGAGCTAGGAATTTATTATTATTTTTTTTCCTCATGCAATCAACAGAAAAATCCTCTGATAATATAGTAGAGTGAAAATGAGCTGCACACAAGGTTCTTTACTTGACAACACAATCAAAGACGTCTTCGTTCATAGTGTTTTGAGAATCCCGAGCAATCCAAATAAAAAATAAAAATGCTCACACAAGACATAATTGTTTGTGCTGAGAAGAAACCATCTTTTTTACAAAAAGTATTTTCTATATTTCCCATCTTACATCTTACTGTACCTACAGCCCTCACCAAGCAGATTCTGCCATTCTAGTCAGCTTTAAAATTAAATATGTTTAGTTTAATTATATCATATATCAGCTATTTTACTCCTAGAAGTAGTGCTCATTAGCTCGCTGGCATGCTAACGCTAGCCATTAAATGTGTTATTTAGCTCTTTAATATGGTGTTTTCTAGGAGTGTGAATTGCCTTGTACCTGGCGATTCGATTCATATCACAATTCATAGGTCACGATTCGATACCGATTAATCCCGATATGAATTTATAAGTTGATTGTTGCGTGTGTTTTTTTTTTTAACTCAAATTTAGAAAATACTAGTCAGTAAACTTGCACACTGTAAGATTTCTATGAAAATTTATTATTTATCTGAAACTTCAGTCTTATAACCGTGAGCCACTGTATTTAACAGACACTTTCATGCTTGAACAGCATTGAAATAAAATATTAAGGCTTAATGTTCCATTAATATAATATTTTTCCATGCTTAAGGTGTGAACTCTCACCATAAGTAAAACGTTTTGTTGACTATTTTTCCCATCAAAAATGGATGTTTAAAAATCGATTCTGCTACCTATTGAATCGATTCGAGAATTGCGTGCTGTAATATCGCGATATATTGCCAAATCCATTTTTTTTTTAACACTCCTAGTGTTTTCTGTATTTTTGTACACTGCATGCTTAACCGCAATAAATGCCTGTTGTAACAAGAACCACTTGGACTCGTAATTTTCGACTGGAGGGATGTAACAAGCCCTCGATTGCTGCTCTTTGCTACTCAGGGTCAGAATGAGGTGCCAGTGTCCGTCTCAACGTCCGCCCCCGATAAGGCAGCAATACGTAATACAGCGTCGACACTAATGTTAACCGCTACTGGAAATTTACAAGTACCAGCAGGCGATGGGCCGCCCCTCCAATGTAACCCGATAAATTACAGGCAAGCCACTAACGAGGTTCTTAGGATCCGCCGCAGACCCGGATCACGTGGTGCGCTCGCTCCCCTCGTCTGGACCGACGACGAGAGTGAGTGCATCCCCGCGTGCTTTCATCAGGAGAAACAAGCTCACGCAGCATGACGCACGTCTGCGCTCAAACAAACAATTACACCTACAGATCCAGACTCGCACTTGCGACACTTTTGCCCGCTAGGTGGTCGATGTATTCATAGTAGGCAGAATCGACGCAAAAAGTTTGCTTATGTTGCACAATATGGCCGTTGATGACTATGTATTGTGGACCACCCACCGGAGTATGTGTGACCATGCATAAGTAAATGAGAAATTATTCAATTTCTTCCTGTTTGAGCGCAATTGAAGACCCAGGGGGGTGCAAATAAATAAATAAGCGTCTGCTGTACTGCCTCTTGTGGAATATCTCCTCCGATTAAACACATCATTGCATCCTTCCCAATTTTCAAAAACATGACTTGTGTAAATGTAGTTTGTAAGATACAACGTTGTCAGTAAACAACAGGCCGTATTTTCTCTTTTTCTCCACGCATACAATGATGTGCTCTAAAACTGTCACCTGTAATGAATCTAAGCTCATTGTGATAAACAGCCGCAAGTGGCCTCAGAGTATGGTGCTGCAGCATCCATGTAAATCACATCAGAGACACCAAAGATTTCGAAAGGATCACGCCTGTACAGTTTCAACATCTGCACCTCTCGCGATTTTCTAGGTTGTCAAATGAATCCAAAATGATTGAGGTGGCCTTGCAACATTAAAAGCAACGACAATGAATTTTTCGTTTTAGGTTTTTATGGAGAGCGTCACGTAATTAGTCAAAACATAATGAACTCATTCACTGCTAGCAATTTTAGGCAAGATAACTTTATTTACAGTACACATTTTTTTTTTACACAAGGCCCGTCAATGTGCTTCCCCCTACCAAAAGCACAGAACTAAACAGAGCTGAATTCATTCACAATGCAACAGGAACAAAAGTAGCTTATTAGTTTACTAAAAGAACGTACATTGATAAGATTTAAAGACATTTACAAACAACAGATACACAGACATTTAAAAGCAAAAAACAAACAAAAAAAAAACAGTTTTTACCTGGATTTAAAAGCATTAATACTTGGAGCTGACTTCACTTGTGTCGACAACTTATTCCATTTCCGTGTAGCATAACGGCTAAAAACCGAGAATCCACTAACTGACCCAATTTTAGAGTATTTTGACATTTTCAAGACCTGCAGGATATTGTGCTCAGTTATTATATGTACAGCAAATCTACCAAATGAAATATTAGAGACTCTACTTTCACCAGGGGGAAAAAAAAAGTTAGATTCTGCCTTTTACCATTTTTTTTTACCAAAGGTAAGATGCACAAAATGTAACCGTTTCTCCCAACGGACTCACAAGCTTAAATGGGGGGAGTGATGTTATCAAAGTTGTTTTCAAGTTTAAAATTTCTAGTGGGGCAGCGTCAGATGCTCACCCATCCATTCTCAATGGAAAAAAAAATTGGAATTGACAAGTATGCTTGTCAATAGCTTTTAATGAGTTTTAACAAGGGGAATGCATCACTTCTTGTATTTCATTATGCAAGTTTAAGGATGACTGAGCATTCATGTGCAGCTGTTGAATTAAGGCACAATGGAAGTGCAGAATTATTAATCAAAATGTATTTGGAAAGTGTTATCCTTGACAATTGTGATCTTCCTGCCCACACATGATGACTTCATTCTTATAATGTAACTTTTTATGCCCCTTTTTTTTTTTTTTTTTTTTTTAAATATTCATCTGTTGTTCCGACAAAGTGGTAAATTAAAATAAAGCACTTTTGGTAACATTGGAAGATGTTACAAGGTGTGTTCTCAATGAATAATGCATGAATTTTAATGACGACTTTCACAAAGGGAGAGGTTGTTATATCTATGAAGAGTGCACTTTGGTGCTGATCCAATTTAGGACTATTCAACCTTGGCAGAAGTCCCCACTTCACTTTTATATTGTTTCGGAACTGTAACCAATCAGTATCCTTTAGAGGTCACTAATATCAATCATGTCAACCTCTAAATGTAATAATATTACAAACCTCGGTTGTTTTGGTGATTATCTTGTGAGTGGTAGTGAATTGCAATGAGAAATGACATTGGCTGTGCACATGTGAGTGTGCAGTTTGGCCTCACTGCAGCAAGCTTTAAGGATTGCACTCAAGTCAAAACCATATACAGGAAGGACTTCATACTTCACATGAGCATGAATACAGATGAGATTTTTTTTGTGTGTGAACATTTCCCATTGCAGCGAGAACTGATAACGTGTGAAAGGAAAGTAGAGTGAAAGTGGTGAAGAAAGATAAATTAGATGAGGAAGAGGAATGAGAGATAACAGCAGAAAAGGCAAAAAAGTGGTTCGTCAAAAAAAAAAGTGAGCACTTCTGAAGGAGCGTGGAAAGCTGTGGAGAAGACAAAAGAGCAAGACAAGGAGGAAGTAGGAAAGCTATGATCGACTTCAAGGATGAGGGCACTGAGAAAGTGGAGATGAGACAGATGAAGGCAAAATGGAGAGGATGAAGGCAACAAGATGAATGGAAACGTGAATGAGGATGTATACATGACAGTGACAAGCTGAGGTTGTGGTGAATAATAAAGCATGGATGTGGATATGTTCTGGTAACTCCACCAACTTTTGCAATTTGAGATAAACACAAACAACATTTCCATTTCTTTCCACTAACTACAAATGATTAATAACTGGAATTACACCCTGCCATTTACAAAACAAGCCAATGCTTTGTAAATTCATTTCTGAACTTCCTGACTGACTTGGGTTTTCATTTAAACATGAGACTCAATTACTGGGCGCTTGATAAAATTTGAGCGTTGCTTAATATGTGCAATCCATCACAGCAAACAGCCTCTTTGTTTGTTGTGGTTGTATTTTGTTATTAGTCGCATTTTGACTCAATAGCAGTGGAACAGCGAGACGAACATACAGTATGTTTTAAACTTCAGCCAACATTGTGTCAAAGGTCAAGTCGAGAGGAAATCAAAGATAAAAGCTGCTAACATCAGTGGTCAAACAGTTTTTCAATGATTACGTTTGCATGCAGTCAATATACGGGTTTCTGAAATGTTCGGAATAACTCCTTTACATCATGCACAAGTGGACAAGAGTTATTCTCGCATAGAGAGCCCTTCATTATGCAAATAAAGTAGACGTCATTTCCGCTTTTAACTTTCTACGGTCAATAAAATACATCATTTTCATGTCGTTCACCCTGCTAATAAATACTTATATACAGCACACACACATAAGTGTGTATACGTAAACATAGTGGCATTTTGGCCGTAGAGACAGAAAATAACCTGAAAACACCAGAAGGAAATCAATGTATTCATGTTAGGCTTGTTGAGCGAGTGGCAACGTAAGATGGCCGCTGTGCATACAAGTATTTGAGACATTTAGTTCAAGATTCCTTGCGAATTGACCATGCGCAGAAACAAGCCAAAGTTCAGTTCAAAGGAGGTACCATCCATCCATCCATCCATCTTCTTCCGCTTATCCGAGGTCGGGTCGCGGGGTCAGCAGCTTTAGGAGGGAAACCCAGACCTCCCTCTCCCCAGCCACTTCAACCAGCTCCTCCGGCGGGATCCCAAGGCGTTCCCAAGCCAGCCGAGAGACATAGTCTCTCCAGCGTGTCCTGGGTCTTCCCCGGGGCCTCCCGCCGGTGGGACATGCCCGGAACACCTCCCCAGGGAGGCGTCCAGGAGGCATCCGAACCAGATGCCCGAGCCACCTCAGCTGGCTCCTCTCAACGCGGAGGAGCAGCGTCTCGACTCTGAGTCCCTCCCGGACGACCGAGCTTCTCACCCTATCTCTAAGGGAGAGCCCAGACGCCCCGCGGAGGAAACTCATTCCGGCCGCTTGTACCCGGGATCTCGTTCTTTCGGGCACGACCCACAGCTCGTGACCATAGGTGAGGGTTGGAACGTAGATCGACCGGTAAATCAAAGGAGGTACTCCAGTGAAAATAGAAAAGGGTAACTAACCCCAGTGGTCGTATTCGGGTTTGCATTTTTTGGGAAGTACATGAAATGCACTTCTAAACAAAGCTGGTCTAATAATGGACCGCTACAAAGGCAAAAGAAAGAAGACAAACACTGGTTGTCCTCTATTGTCTACAGTGTTGAATGCATTGCCGGATTATGTTGAGTCTCAATGATGTCACACTTTATCCATAACGCACGCAGCTATTCCCATCCCGCCTCCGCAGGCAAGCCAAATGATTGGCCATTGATTGGTTAAACCTGCATGATCCCCAGTGTGCATTTAATTGCCACTTGTGCAAATGTACCTGGGTGACTGTGTGAATCTTTGTAGGCCTATGTATGAAACAATAGATTGATAGATGGAGGCATCAGTACAGATAATGGGCGACTCTATCAGGAGGTGAGAGAGACGTGGACACGGGGCGGGAAGCGGGAGAGGTTAGATGGATGGTCTGAAGCAGCGGTGGGAGTGTAGATAATGGCTCGACATAATATCCGGTGCAGGGACGAGGGATTGGAGAGGAAGAACGGGGTGGGGAGAGACAACAGGTAAAGTGAGGGGAAGGGGACACGTGGGGATGAATTGATGGAGAGAAGGCGTGAAAGGACAACGATAATGGGCTCAGATCTAATGTCTGGAAGGAGGAGTGACAGGGACTGCATGGCGCAAGCGGTTATGTGTGCAAGAGTGGGGCAATGAGTATAGATAATGGCCGCTATCTAATGGCTGTAGGGTAGAGAGATAAACAAAAAGAATATGAACAGACAGGAAAAGCTGAAGGAGCTATCTTTACATGTTGGCTGCGTGGATTGATGTTTGTTTGCTGACACTTGTCCGTCTGCCAGTTGGGATTGTCCCGGAGTGACCTACGGAATGTGAATATTGCTCTCTTAGAAAGATGTGATTTTGCAGCCTTTTGTGGGAACACTTTAAGGAAGGTCGTTTGCCTGTCCCCTGTGCACAAAGCTAGATCCAAAAAAGGAATGTTTGGATTGGTTCGTTTCGGAACGAATCTGACCATGTGGACGAATGAGAAAAGAGAATGAGACAGCTTCGCTCTCAGCTCCATTATCAGTTCTTCTGGATGAATGGACAAAGATTCTCTTAACTTGGTAACGGCATCCACTTTTCTGGTGACTTTACTCAAGAAGTCAACAGACGTCTTAGCGGAGTGTTGACTTGGAACTAATGGAGTTCCTGAACTGCAGATGATTCTCTGGGGCTTTAAAGTCTTTCAGGCTGTGAGACATGAACAGTACCCAGTGACTTTAGACTTAGTGGAAGATTGGACCCTTTACGTACCGAGTGTCCTTGGGTATCTATGTGATGAGTTTCTGTCAAATGATTGACCACAGATCACCTCAATGAGACAAGTGGTGGTTGTTGCCGGAGGGGTTAGGTGCTCATTGGGGAATAATCTCTGACATTTAGGTGTGTATGCTGTACCATTAATTTTACTCATACAGGGCAGTATAGGTCAGTGATTCCCAACCATCATGGTAGCATCAGTAGTATCTTGACTGAATAATTGATTTTCTTCTATAAACAAGCTCTGGAGCTAAGTCAAGGTACCGCTGTTTACTAAAATAATGATGAGCTCCTCTCAGGTACCGTAATACCGGACTGTAAGCTGAGACCTTTTTCCACATGCTTTCAACCCTGCGGCTTTCCATACATTGATGCGGCTAATCTATTTATTTTTTTCTGACGGCCGCCAGGGGCGCTCGAGCAGGAAAGGTAAGAGTGAGACAGGTAGAATATATGTTTCGAGGAAGTACGCAAGTTTAATGTAACTTTGCACTTTGTGTATGAATAAAATTAGCATGAACAGACCCTCATCATGGAAAATACAAGAAGTCTCAGTCGCAGTGACTTTTACCGATATGTTATTTTTAACCAGCCCTGTTAGTTACTACCGTATTGCTGCTGTGTTACTGCCGCGTCACAGGCACTGTTTGGAAAGAAAAGCTATATTATTAAACCTTTGAAAACTCTTACAAAATGCCTTTTCCTTTCCGTACTGGGTGCGGCTTATAATCAGGTGCACCTTATAGCCCAGCAATTACGGTAATCACAAATTTACTGACTCAGTCAGTATGTGATACGGACCTGTTGTACACAGAAGTGACCCACTCATAAGAAGCCATTACTTGAGGCCTTTAACAGTGCACCATCAACAAATTCACTGTGGCAAGACTGGCCTTTGCTGTTGTGCTACTACGCATTGAATGTGATGTCAGATGCTGTATCCAAAAGGAGAGGGGATGGTGGAGTGATTTCAGAGTATTAAGCAAAGCATTAATAATAAGCAAAGCCAGTGCTATAGGTGCTATAAACCACAGAGAAAAGCCCGAGGTGCTATTTTCTTTGCTGAAAGCTGAAAACTTCTGTTGTATAAATGGCAACAGGTGTATATTCATATAATATTACTTTTTGACATGTAGTGGAAAAAACACAATACATCGCTGGCATAAATAGAGAAACAGAGATGCGGCGGCGTGGATCAGTGGTATGGTGGCCGTCTCCCAACCCAGAGGTTGTGGGTTCGATCCCATGCCATTGTGAACACGTCGAAGTATCCTTGAGCAAGATACTGAACCCCCAATTGCTCCTGATGCTGCGTCATCAGTAGGTGAATGGGTAGTCAAAATGTAAAGCGCTTTGAGGGCCTTGTAAGGTGGAAAAGCGCGATATAAATGAAGTGCCATTTACCAGTGCCATGCCATTTGTGGTTAATTTTCTCACGCCACACTAATGTTCCACAGCATAGTGGTTGGGAATCACTGATCTCGGTAATGTCTGGAGGGTAAAAATGTTTGTCTAGTGGGTTAAGCAAAGTGAGCACTGTTATGTCTGCAGATAGCCAGGAGAAGTCCAGTCGAAAGAAGGGGAGAACGGTTCAGCGGAGGCAGACAGTGTGATGCAAAGCTGGGGGCATAAATGATGAGTGGCTTGTAATGTGCGGACGGGTGTTAAGAGACAAGAGGGAAAGGGGGCAAATGGATAGATGGTGGGGAGATGGTGCAAGTATGGACGGGGCGCAGAGGGAGCAGAGATGGATAGATGGACGGTGGAAGAGTGAGCGTAGATAATGGCTAAGCCTAATGTCTGGAGGGCAGACATCCATCTGACTGACCGAATTACAGTCCAGCTCACTTTCCGCAGACTAATTACTGGAGCAGGGGATTCTCTCGCCCTCTTTCTCCCTTGACGTCTTTGTCTTTTTCTCACTTTCACTACTAAAGGGGATTTCGAGGGCTTACATGCGGGGTGGATACCCATACTGATAAGACACACCTTTGCTCAGCTCAGATCAGCTCACCTGCCCTTTGTTCGCCTTGTTCACACAAAGCCTCCATTTGTTACCTGCGCCCCAAACACCCTAATTTGCCTGATTTCCCCCACCTTCTCTCCCCAGGCTTCCTTGTCAACAATCTGTTCTTCGGCCTAATCTAAAAAGGGAAAACAGTAGATCTGTGCTTGTTAGTGGCATGTTAACACCCAGGCTTCTTGCTGTATCTTCCGAGAATGAATAAGTGGAAGAAACAACAAGCTTGCACGCGCTAATATTCATCATTAGGCACATTGCACACACTAACAGCCGCTAATCGCAACGATGTGATCATATCCACACATCAAGTCCTATTGATAGCAATCATCAGTTTGAAACTTCATGTTTGGTGTATGGACACAAACACAGGCTACTTGCAAGTCAAGTTAAAGTTTGTTTTTTTGTATCCGTAAAGGTGGAATCAAGACAACAGGTTTTGTTTTTTTTTTTGTTGAAGATGGTTCAACTTTAATCCAAATGATTATTCAGTCGCCCACGTTACCCATAGCAAAAACTTGTCCTGCTTGATGCAACATGTAATTTGTCATCCATTGCTTTGCTTAGAATGAAAATACAGTAAAGAGGGAAGAGAATGAGTGCCAGCTAAAAGAAGGGCATGTGCTTATCCAATTCCAATGGTTCATGGATGAACTACATCTCCATGAAGACGAAGGTGCACATTGGCCAAGCAGGGAGCAGTTTGACAGCATGTTGTGACCCAAACCACAAGTGTTAAAATTAGTGCTGTCAAACGATTCCAATTTTTAATCTGATTAATCACACTTTTAAATTTTGATTAATCACGATTAATCAGCTAAATTACTGGCATATTTGCGTAATATAAAATAAATACAAAATACCGTAATATTTTGACATTAACGCATTTTATTATCTGAATGTCATTTGCAAACATTGATTAATTGCATGTACGCAATTGCATGCATGCGTGTATTGCTCAAAACGTAACAGCGTCATAACAATTGGGTGCAATTCAGCAATTAATTAAACGCCAATTACTTTTGTTTTATCTAAAGTCCTGTCGGGGTGTTTTTGAAAGCGAAATTTACCACCGAGCACACCAACTGGAGTCACCCCGCTCATTTTGGAACAACAGGCATAGGAAATGCCGTGCATTGACCTCATCACTAACCTGTGCAGCCTTCAATGTAACCATCCGCGGTTACGTTCAAGGCTCAAGTGCGGTCCAAAAAAATAGTGCGATTAATCTGCGTTAATATGTGATTAATTTAACTTTTTCTGTGATTAATTTAATCTATTAACGCTTTAACTTTGACAGCCCTAGTTAAAATTCACCAAGCGTTGGCTTGTTCACACACAAATGTAATCATTAAACACTTAACTCCATTTTCTCATTCATGTTATAGAACTCTACCTAAATCCCTTTGCTGTTTTCACTCTGAAATCACTCCGCCACCATCTCACCTATTGGATGTTGCAACAGTTTATAGCGCCGCTGCGCTGTGGCAGCACACAGACATAGAATGGGTTAGTCGATGGCCTGCTGTGCTAAGTGCAGTGTGAAAGCTAGCCTAATGATAGGACCGAAATATAATTATGCAGCCGTAATGATATAAACATTAAACTGTCACACATTTTGGCTTAAATGAGTTTTTGCTATCATTTCCTTCTTGCACACAACAACCCCCCAACCCCACCCCCTTCTTCGATTCAAGACACTCCTCTCCAGTGGCTTATCTGATATTGCCTTGTTGATGTTGTTCCTGGAACATCCTCATTAATGTCAGGTCAGAGGTTGCGGCTAGGCTAAGGGACGGGGGCGAGTTAATTATGATGTTCCAGGGACAACACTGTGATATCAGATCACGCCCTACCCAGTCATCTCCTCTCTCCTCTCCCTGCGCTGTCCTCTCTTCAGATCTCTCCTTCTGTCCACTGCGCTCAGTCATTTGGCAGAGCTTTGAGAGACAATCACCCTGTGGATGATAACACGGCGCAAAAAAAAAATAATCCAAAGTAGGCCTAACTGGGAAGTGCTACACGTCATTGCAGTTGTACACTTTTGGACCAACAGAAAAAGCATGATCTGAAAGAATGCCGTTTTATCCACTGCTGCCCATCAATCAATCAGTTTGCCTTTCTTGTGCCAATAACAACAACACCGGCACTCAAAAACTCATTCCCCCTAATCTCTAATAAAGAACATAATGCCCAAGTTTAGTTCATTAATGCAGATTGTGTGGCACTGTACCAACAAAATTTTCACATTTGCTATTTAAGCAAGTTTAATAATGAATATGTATTACATCGGATGGTCTGTAATGTTGCTGCTGCTTGCTCAGCACCGTGCGAATATCAACAACAGTCCTCAACACGACCTCACTGACACGTTACGTCTTTATACTTGTAGAGTCTTTTACTCTGAGTTAGTTGTTTGTGGTTACTTTAAAAAGTATTTTTAATATGCCTGGCCTAAACATTTGTCTAATATGGTTTAAGAATGTGCGTGGATCTTGCCAAGTTCGTATTACTAGTGTGAAAATAGTTTCACTCGAAAGTTACATTTAAAATATATTCGAAACAAAATGTACGATAAAGGAATATAATCTTCCTATAGACAAAAGAAAGTCATGAATGAATATGACTTGCAAAATTAATATTTACATTTCCTCACATTTTCACTATATTATTGTTAAATAGGCGGAAGAGTGGAGCAGATGTTTGTCAGCAACAAAAAAATATTCCAGACTTTTTTTTTGTTTTAAATCTTTGACCGCCAAAAACGTGTAATGACGTATGCTAAAATCCGAATTAATGCTGCCATAAACGTTAATTGACGTTTACTAAGTTTTTATTTTTGTTTTTCTCAATGGGCAGTGCAACGTCTTGTGGAGCACTGCCTTCTCATTGGGTTTGTGAAATCCCAAAACAGCCACTAACTATGGCCAGCAGATGGCAGCATTGTATCTTTTCAATGGGCTCGCGGTATATGAAATTACAATGAAACATGACAAATCTGATGAAATCGAACATTTTCAAGGATGACGTGAATGATCAAAGGCTTTGTCACATTAAATCTAATTCACACAGGGTCAATAAACAAAAAAAGATATTGTCAAAGTCACTGTTGTGCAAAAAATTTATCTTTTCACAAAAAGCTTGTTTTCTCTTTTTTTTTCTATTTTTCGCTTACATCACTGAAATTACCTGTTTTTGAATGGTGATAACTAAAGAACGGAATAAGGTAGAAACATACATTTTTTTTTTTGTGTTTATGTAGTCGTAGCGCACAAGTTTTTGTTGAAAGATGAGTGAAAATGCTTGAAATCGACTGGCACTGTTGGGGTTGTTTTTTTGGATAATGTTTGGCAGTCAAAGAGTTAATCATCACATTTGTTGGTCACACTTGTGCAAATATATGAACAATTTAGTAGCACTCTCAAATTTTAGGTGCAAAATGCCACCATTGAAGGGCAGCCTGGAGCCCTGTCCTTGGTTCTTTGTCACCTGGATGAACCACGTTAAAAACAAATGATCTCTATTGTGAGTCCATCAACCATTTTGTACGTTGCGTTTTGTACACTTGACATTTGCAGGTTGAATTATTCTTTAGCCGGTGCACCTTAACAGGAAAAGGTGGGGGGTGGGGAGTTGCTATATTTCACAAAACAGTAGTGTATATTTCTACTAATGAAATAAAAATTAAATCATCCGCAAACAGTTGCTAGGTTGCTATTCTTCATCTTCCTCATCAGACGTCGACTGCATTGGCCAGCATATGAACTCTGTTCTCTACTCTGAAAACATCACAATGTTCCGAATACCGCTAATGATGAACCAGAGATGATAAATGACACGCCGGTGTCTAATTTACTTTGCATCAGCAAACAAGTACACTTTCTCAGGTTCTCAGGTCATCATGCTTTAAAATGGTCCAAGTTAATAATCCTCCCACTGGGATTCTTTACAAGCTAGGTGTTCCGTTGACTTGAGACGATAAGAAGGAATCAGCAGCCTAACAAGTGGTCAGGATTGTCTCTTGTGGCTGAGTGCTGTATAATGTGTGCTGCTGAAATGTTATTAAAAAGCTAAATGTGGCGCGCTTATGTGTCAGTCAGTATTTTTTTTTTACATACGGCTTGTTTACATGTCGTTTACATATTCATTATAGATGTCTTTGCTTTTGGCAGGAATCTTCAAGCCTCAGGTGAACTGAGTTGGTGTGAGATGACATCTGGGTTACAAAGACAATAAGCTTGGGTCTAAATACAGCAGAAGGCACAATAGAAGCATTTGTGCTAGTATGTGTGCGTGTGTGTCAGTGTTGAAGCAAATGGTTTTATATATTTGTGTATGTATGTATGTAGATAAGGGATGTACCATCTGAAGTGTGGGTAGCTGTTTTTGGTTCTGTTTGGCAACGTCATGTTGCCAAAATTAGGCTCGTTCCCTGGTACTGTGTATGTGTGCGAGGGGGGAAAAAAAAAAAAAAAAAAAAAAAGAGTAATAATTTAATCTCGGTCCATGTCTCTACCTGTGGCGAGAGTGTGCAAGGTAATTAAATCTCTCTCCCAATATATCTGAAGGAATGTAGATACGCGGCTTAGTGACAGTCTGATTTAGTGTGACATAATGACGTTCCCATTAAGGCAAGCGTGCGCGTGTGTATTAAAGATTTAAATGCTACTTGGTGTTGGATCCTGGATCCGAACTCTGTACCCGCACTCATCCTCATTAGCAAGTGCTGCCTGTGCTGTGCTTGATGAAGGTGTGTCCTACCTGAGGCTTGTTACACTTTGATTTTAAACCGTATGATGGCTTCGACTACAAATACCTTTTGAAGTCTGCAAGCGTTTCAGTTATTCCACTTAGAGTGAACCCCCCCCCCCCAACTATTCGTGGGAAATACGGAGAAAATAATTGACAACCTGGCTCCAAAAGGGGGTTGTAACTGCGTAAAGATGCCACAAGATGACGGCAAAGCACTTACAATGAGGAGATCATAAAGCATGAACACCATGCCGATTAGATGACAATTTTTTTTTACAAGTTTTTCAACTCACACAAACCACCTTTACATGACGCTCATCAATAGTACAGTCAAACTCGGTTTTCGAACATAATCCGTTCCAGAAGGCTGTTCTAAAAGCGATTTGTTCGAAATCCGAAGTTAATGTAAATAGTTTTAATCCGTTCCAAGTCTAAAAAAAACTTTTTCCAAGTTTTTTTTTTTTTGCCAAACACAATTATGCAGAGATTCAATGACTAATGCACAACCAAACCATCCCGCCACATCCCGATTGTTAACTTTTGTACTTCAACTAAAATACCATTTAGGAAGTAATAATAGAAGAAAATATGCCCTCTGTTTTGCATCTATATTAGTTTCCACTCTTCCCGAAATACCAAATAGAAGATTGTTGAGTGTTTTTGCCCATTCAACCAGAAGAACATCTGTGACATCAAAGGTCACTGATGTTGGACGCTGGCTTGCAGTCACTGCTCGAGTTCATCCCAAATGTCAAGTTCTTCCAAACCAAACGTACCCAAGCATGTCCTTATGGACTTTGCGTCGCGCACCAACAACGTATTTTCACAAAGCCGGAAGCATCGAATTGTCCAAAAATGACAAATTATGATTCAGAAGGTCTATTTCAGCCTTTCATAGATTTTTGGATCGACTGACTGATCAAATGTGTCAATTTGCCGGATGTTTATGTTATGGTTATTGGCCAGAGTCTTTTAGTGTTCGTGCTGAACTGTCCAACCAAACTAAATTCATTTCTTTTATTCCCAACACCAAACGCCACATCAATCACCTTCTGCAGGGGCCACTTGGAGGCTGCTTTCACGGACGAGGTCACTTTCACTTGCAAAGGAATTGGAAAAGAATGTGATGCTTTCCCATAAATCTCAGTGACACAAATCCCATCACCATTGTGATTATAATTCAGTTTTATTTTGAAGGCTGATCATCTCCCTCTGCTTTAACGCACACGCACATGCCCACGCACACACAGATAAATACACGATTTGCTCCACTGGGGCAAACGTCTGCCCATAAATGAAAAACAATTGGCTCACAATAACACATTTTAATAGTCAAATAACACATGAAACAGAATAGTGTGTGTGTTTTTTTTTTTTTTTAGTGTGCAATTTAGTGTTTGCCCCAGGAGAAAACTCCATCAAACCGTAGATTATATGATAAATTGCCTGACAAGATAGATTATCACCAAATGCATGGCAGCTCAAGCACAACATCCTATGGTGTTTTCTCTCCTGCTGATTAATGAAAAAAAAGAACTTTCTTTCCTGGAACTTGGAGCAAACAGTAAACATCATAGGATAATAAGACTTACCTTAACTCATTCACTCCCAAAAACGTATTTATACGTTTTTTTTTAGGTTTTTGTTTGCTAGAGTCTTTGTATGAAGGCTTTGATGCAGTTTCTGACCTGAAGTGGTCGCTTAAAGCGATGATAGTTATTACCAAAAAAAAAAAAAAAACGGCCAGCAGGTGGCAGCAAAGTATAAGAGATCAACCAGGTCCATGTTGCAACAAGCTCTTTTTTCCCAGTATTTTCAACAGGTTTGTGAATAATGATGAAACTTAGCTAATTCTAATGCTAATTGCTACAAAACATAAAAACAGATGAAAAAAAAAATTATACCATACTCGTTTTTTTTTTTTTTTTTTTTTTTTTTTTTTTTCCTGATGAAAGTTTTTCTTTTGGTAGGTTCCATGTTTTTATAGCAATAGAACATAGAAAATGGCTGGGAGTGAATGAGTTAATAATACAGCTATATATGTTTCTTGAACTATTATTATTACTATTTGAAGTATTGCAGAAGTGTTCTCTCTGTTTTTCCACATTAAATGACAACAAATTCATCTGTTGTGTTCTTCATTTAGTAAAAAGTATCTTTCCGTATAAGGAATATGTGGTTACTTAAGTTATAAAACAAGACACTACAAAGCTTCCCCATAAAAGCTGCATGTACAAGCTGTGCAAACTGCCGTTTTCCATTTAATTCAAGCACTAACAGGAGCAGTGTTGTGCCCCAAACAAGGCAACGCTACTGTCAACTGCATGAACACTTTCCTAGTGGGGCTTCTTTTACTGACTGCAGATGTGGAAAGTGCCAATGAACGTGCACGCTTGAATTCAAATCAAACAGCGTCTGGTCGCGATGTAGGTTTATTAGTAGCACCCGTGACACATACAAAAATATTATAATGAGGGTCTTTCACGCGGGTCCGTGACTTTGTTTACAACCCTCCTTCGTTTGAGTGCTTATTGTCTTCAGGTATTTCAACTCTTTTAATCCTATGTCCTATCCAACTGTGATCCAGTGCTATTAATTCATAGTTTTTGTTATTGTATTAAAAAAAAAAGAAAAAAAAAAAAAGATGGTGTTTCAATATTAGTGCCCGTGAGGTTACACAATTCAGAATGTGACCCAGAAGTAACAGCCTCAAAAGCAGCCTCATGATTGGGACTGGGCGACTGGATATCTTTTCCTTCTATTTGGTGTCACTTCAGAATTACGTTTTTCCAAAAAGTTGTTATGAGCCTCAGCTGTGGTAGACCCTAAGTGATTAAAACAAAGACAAAAAAAGGAACAAAAACACCCAGGACAATGTGTTATCCTATTCTTTACTGTATGACCTATTTATTCTGTTCCATGTGCAGCACTTTGTATACAGCAATGCTTGTTTTAAAGTGCTTTATAAATAAAGTTGAGTTACATTATTATAACATCATCTCCCCACTCAGCTAGAAGCTAACAGGCTAACTCCCTTTTTCCACATAACAAAACCTTCCCGGAACTCTCTTCATCCCAACGTTCCATGGGTGAATTATGTTCCCATCACTACAAGTTTTTCATATAACTCTCGCATAAAGAACATACTAATAAGTTTACCAAACTATCAGTTTCACTCCAAATCACTAAATCCAATGAAATCTTCATCCTCGATGTCACTTTTAAACAACTCCCCCAACTCGGGAGGTAGACGATGAGCTCTTCTACCGGCAATGTTGAATTTATCAACACAGGCCTAGAGTGCCCTCTAGTGTGAATATAACATATGAAATGATATGATAATGTGTTAATTTCACACATAAGTCGCACCAGAGTATAAGTCGCACCCCCGGCCAAACTATGAAAAAAAACTGCGATTTATAATCCGAAAAATACGGTAGTTCAAAAATTTTGAGCATGTAAAGACAAATATTATTACAACTTGGATTAACATCTTCACAAATTAGACTAAAGACTAAAATAGTGTCATCATTAACATAATGTGTGTCAGAAAAGTTCCAGAACTGGTGCCATAAAAGATATGAAAGAATCCTTCCAGAAGTACATGAAGGTTGTGGCAGATTCAGAGGGATCACTTCAAAGGGTAATTTGGATTTGAAGTACTGTATACAGTATCTTTTGTGACACCAGATGTGAAACTTTTCTGACACACCTTGTATATACACACTCTCACTGACTACGCACCCCCCCCCCCCCCCCCCCCCACACACACACGTAGATGGAAATAAAAGAGCATCTCAATATAGCAGGAAAGAAAATGTGTACCGTTTTATGTTGCCCTGATCACTTCAAAGTTTTCCAGGAAAAGATGCATGCATGGTTATTCAGATGCAAAGATCAATGCTTTGTGTTTGCGTGACAGCCAAGGAGAGATGGAGTGGGTGGGAAACAAAGGGGAAACCATGGAAAATATGGAGCAAAGCGAGGCAAACTGTGCCTCTGTGCTTCCAGGTTTGAGTCTGTATGGCTCGTGCTTGTGTGGAGGGGAGCTTTGCTGCACAGCAGTGCATTAAATGTCTTTTTTCTTTTTTTTTCTTTTTTTTAAGCTTTTGGGCTAGCTCTTCCCTTTATTATTGTAACCCTGAGCAATAGAAATGTGCGCACACACTGTATATAAGTAAAACCTGCAACCTTGTACCTATGTGCACCACACACACACACACACCATACAGTACAGTACAGTTGAGTTATCATTGCTTTGCCCTACGGTTGCACAATCAGTCAAACTGTAATTCAGTCACAAGTTGATATACTGATGTTTGTGTGTTCTTTATGTGTCACGGTGAGTGGACTGGTGTGTGTGTGTGCGCGTGCGTGCTGGTGAGTGTGCGTGATATAATGGCAGGCCAAAGGGGGCAGAGGGAAATAGAGGGGCTGAAAACTCTAAGGTATTCCTTCGCTTTTATTATCATGATGTAGCCAAGGGCGAAGAGAGAAATGTGTGTGCGCGCAACAGAGAAAGAGTGAGAGACGGACAGTGAGGCTAAGATAGGTGGCGTAAAAGACAACTAGTGAATGAGGGAGAAAAGAAGAGAGAGGGAGAACCAGTCATCTAGTTTTTTTTTGCCTTTGGGTTTCCTTTGAGTGCTGCATTTTTGGCTACCTTGCAGAATGTTTGCGTGCGTGCGTGCCTACAACCCTTGGCATGACTTTTTTGTGTGGACATTTTCAACGTGCTTGTTTTGCTTATGTCTGAAGGAACCACCTCCTTCAACTAACAAGATTTTCGTGCTCTCGTCGTCTCGATTATTTCGAGAAGACGGCGGTAAGAGGTCTTAGGAAATCAGGGTGGCTGTTTTTGCTACAAGTGGCATTTGCTTTCCCAAATAAACAAAACAGAAAGAGAAAAAGACACGGAGAGGGCCTCATTGTTCCAGCACTTGCTGAAGTGCGAAATTAGCAACAGATGGAGGAAGCAATGAAAATGCCGATGGTTCTCAGCAACCAAAAGCACTTTTAATGCCTTAACACGGACTGACTGATGGAGAAGCAGAGTCCATAGGGGGGTTTAGGCTGCTGCTGCAGTGTCCCTGAGGGCCAATATTTCCAGTGTTTGGATAAAATAAAAAGTATATACAGTATTTTTTGCTAGGTTTAAGTACAATTATAAGACAGAAGACACAAACAAATAGACACATTTCAACTTCGGATAGTATGACCACATTTTCAACATTAAAAACCAGGATACTCCAATTTCACTGAACATCAAATACAATCAAATACATATTTTCCGTACTATAAGGCACACCGCATTATAAGGCGCACCTTCAATGAATGACATATTGTAAAACTTTTTCCATATATAGGGCGCTACAGTAGAGGCTGGGGTTACATTATGCATCCATTAGATGGTGCTGCGCTAAAAGGAATGTCAACAAAAGAGTCAGATAGGTCAGTCAAACTTTATGAATAGATTACAAACCAGCTTTCTTACAACTCTATTCACTCCCAAAATGAATAAACAGCTGTTTTATTATTTTCTCTGAGGTAAAGTATTAGTATTAGCTCGCAATCCAAAATGGTGGGATCTTCTGCGCATGTGCGTCACCGATTGTGCAGGGCCACTGATTGCGTCTTGACAGCGAGACCTGTTGCGGCTCAATATCGATCCATATATAAGGCGCGCTGGATTATAAGGCGCATGCTCAGCTTTTGAAAAATTGAAGGCTTTTAGGTGCGCCTTATAGTGCGGAAAATACGGTACACTAAATTCTCACCAAGAACAATCATAACAAATTGAATCACTAGTCAATCTGTTGACTTGTGGTTGTTATTACTCTAGCTAATGCTAGGTCCCGCATTGCAACGTTGGAAATATGCTACCAGAAAAGCTCAGCTTGTGTTGGGTTTGAACGTCGACCGCAGCATTAGGCTAATAGGATTACATTTCCCATGATTCTTAGACACAGAAGCGGGAAGTAGTTCCATTCCGGTATGACGAAAACACGCCCGTTAGCGATTAGCTGCGGATGAGAAGGAGAACGCAAACACGATTGTGAGTAAGCCTGGTATGTTAAACAATGACTACAAGAACGGCAAGTGTGTCAGGCTGTCAGCATCAAAGTGTCGTTTATTAAACTGTCTTTGAAAAGTACTCTTGACAGTCTTTTATGGGGCATTTACTTAAGCAGCTAACTGCGAGCCGCTAACGCTGATAGCCACTAATGCCGGAGCCGCCGCTAAACGCTGGCAACCAGTGACATGTAATAATATAACGTCAGCATATTTAATTAGTTTTTTAGCATCCTTAATTAGTGTGTGTTGTTGACGTCAGTGGTTACGCCACAACACGCTTCACGATAAAACTTCAAAATAAAACCGTTTCATGGCATTGATGTCCACATATTATCTAATTTCTAAAAGCTAATTTAGTCTTATAATAGTTTATTTACATTTCAGTGGTGGCTTATATTCAACAATGCACCGTACTTCCTTTTTTATTGAAATAATGCATTGATATGTATTCTGATTCCACCCCTTGAACTTAGTGTGGCATTAATGAAATAGCAGACTCTATGCAGAAGTTGACCCTCCTGGCAGCGCCATAGACAGCGTGGGCCATGTGCGGATCAAAAGCTGGGTCGCATTGGCACCCAGAATCGTACAGCTCTCAACATCTGCCATATAACAGAGCCGAACGGGACCATCTGCCTGCAGCCGAAAGGCAGAACAATCAACAGCGCTTTTAACTTCTTCTTCGCGTCTGAGAGGTTGAGTCCAAGACGATCGCTCGCAAATACATTTGGATTAACGGGGATGATTCGTTTTCTCTCCGAGAGATCTAGCATGTAAAGATAAGGATTCGGTGCAGGCGGCTCTTGTTGCAATTTGATGACGAGTTGAACACGAGAAGCATAAAAGACCACACAGACATCCAATAATCATACGTCAGTGGCAGTCACATTCTGTGGGATTATTTGATGATCCAGCTGGTTTGCATTTTAATGCAAGAAGATCAGCGTTCTTCTTGAACCTTTTTCCTCACAATCGTACTATGCATATTATTGATTTTTAAATGACATCCACCACTTGGTGGCCAATTTATCTTCAATCCAAGTCGATATGCGGACATGTTCCTTTACAATGCACTTCACTGGTTTCAATGATCTGCTTTGAAATTGCAGTGCTGATTGTTCTGTCTGAAGGGAAGTGCCCTGATTTTCCTTTTCTTTCTTTCTTTCTTTCTTTCTTTCTTTTTTTAATGGATAAATACAAGATGTTTGCATTGGCTAGTGAACATCAAACATACAATTAGTAGGCATGCTTATCTTGATCATTTTTAGTCTTCAAAATGTTTGCTGTTATTCATGTTAAATGTCAGATTTCGAACTACGACTTCCCGTTACGCCACTGATCTATATATATGACTGGATAGCCGATAGGCCAAGACTTTTGAGGTCGCGAGGCTGCCATATTGCTCCTCCCAAGAAACGTTTCTTGGCATACGATCCTATACATTTACAGTATCAAATTTGGAGAATATTTGAGGCAGCACTTCGTTGAAAAATAGCATGATTTATGGTGTTTTAAATTTATTAAAAGTAAACAAGAGGACTTCAGAGATTTTACAACTTGCTTTAAATATATGTATAAAAGTAAATGCTTAATAATGTTTAGTACAGGAGGAAATTTTTACATTTTTTCTTAAAGAATTATAACTGTAATTCAACAAAAGAAGCCTCTGCCAAATCTTTGGGGCCTAAGGCACTGAGCGACAAAAGAAACAGGGGGTCTTCAAAGCAGCACATACCGTCCACTTGTTAATGTTTTATTCTTTTATTTATTTTTTTTACTTCTCAAGAAATAGTGACCACCCTGGCCCTCACTACGCCTCCGGCTTTATTTTGACTCCCTATTGCTGTGTATGTCTCATCTGTACGTATACCGTACAGTTAATACAGTAGTCTGCTCGCGAGGTGGGTGTAACAAGATGGCCGCCCTGTGACTTCAACGGCTTGCACTGGCGCGTATGGGCTATCGGCTATACAGTCATATATACAGGTCGGTGCGTTATGGTCACTGCACAAGATTTTCTTCACTCTTGTATGTTTTTGTTGTCCGTAATTACAAGACCTTTATGAGTTTTTAAAAGCTATGCAAAAGGAAATGGTTGTTAGCTCAACGTGAGTAGCATTTTCTTTATTGCTATTCAGTCGCCTTCATATTTTCTTTGCTAATTGTATGTCAAAGCATGATACATCTGAGCCAAGAAGCTTCATATGGCCGATTTTAAACGCCATATTACCGCATGATTTTGTCAGCGCTTCCCCGTTGCGATTTTCCACCGATTTTCTTCACCGCTAATCAGTGATGGCTTCACAGGGATGACACACTGTCGTCTGCCACGTATTTTGAGTCAATTACGATGTAATGAACACATCTCATGTAGTTTGGCTCTGGAAACGTATGATGTGTTGGCTTGCGTGGGTGTGGTCTTGTTGGAGTTTTAAGTTGTCATCTTTCATCAAATGAAAGTTTTTTTTGTTTTTTTTGTATACAATGGATAAAAATGAACAAGTATTCTTTAGCATTACAAGTGCATAGACAAGGGATGCGAAATTAAAATATAAAATCTCTAGTCCAGTACAATTTCTTCAAGTCGGGGTCTGAAACATCATAATGTATAATATGTCATATGCGAGTCTGTAGATCGATAAATATAACAAATGAACTACCGTCATTATCGTCTTCAAACACATGAAGAGGAGTAAGCAGAGAGTGTGGTGGTATGAGTTTCTCAATTAGGATCATCCGACATTGTAAAGCCACTTAATAACTTCAGTTATTGACAGTGATCCTTAAAGCTTTACTGAGCGTTGTGGGCTTTCAGCATCAAAGTTTTTTTTTGTTTTTTTTCCCTCATTCACATCGTCTGAATAGAAAGAGGATGTGTCTTTTGTCTCTATGTTCAGCGCCCGGAATTTGTCTCCGATCCCTTTGTGATGACAGTTGTCAAAAAAAAAAAAAAAAAAAAAAAAAAAGCTATGAGTCACGTCACTGGAGAGAGAAAAAGTTTGTGGGACGAATGATAACAAGCAGGCAGGTGCATGTGGGTTTTTTATTAATACTTAAAAGAGGCTTTCTTGTCACTTCATGTTGACAGAGACCTGGTAACATGTCCGAACACATGCGTCATACTGCTAAAGAAGTAGAGAGAAGGCGCCAGAGACATTAGTGGTTGCTAAGAGATTGAATTAATACATTATTAACCGTTTGTACTTTGTGCTATCGCTACTCGAGGCACTCTTGGCTCATTGTGTAATCCTTTGACTTTTCAGCGCTGCAAGTATTTCTTTCAGAAGCCGAGAGAACGAGAAGCAAGCAGGAAGGACACTGACTAGGGATGGGTGAAGACGAGAGAGAGAGAGAGGAGGCTGGTGTGTGACAGCTGGAAGGACAGCGAAGTGGAGAGAAGAGTGCGATTTCAGAAGAGAGAGAAAAGAGATGGCAGGGATGGAGGGAAAAAATGGCGAAAAAGGGTGAAATTGAATGGGATCAGATGAGTGGGCCATTAGTCACTGCCTTCACGCTTCCTGCTGTGATAGTGTTTCCATGGCGATAATTATCATATCAGTTATTAACGCCGCCTCTACAGGCCTCGATGCTTTAACAATTGACTTAACGTCACGTTAAATAACATATTTAAAAAGAATCTCACAAAGATAACTTATTGTTAACTATTGTTCCTCAATTCATTGTCTAACTTTACAAAGTAGGTCAAAATTTACAAACTGAATATGAAATAATATGTAGCTAAATGATACGGGATTTCCATGTTTTAAAATGCTCGGCGTCTATACAAGAAGAAAACTTCAGGGGTGGCCTTTCATTTTTACTTAGTTTTCTTTAGGATGAAACTTTAAACTCATTTAAATAACGTGGAACCTCTGATGACCTGTCCTACGCCATCAAACTAAAACAAAAATCTAAAGCAATAACACTGCCTCTGCTCCCTGAATGCTAACATACAATGGGAAACTCTATAGGCACATGGGCTAACAATTAGCATCCATAGTACGTGGTGGTGATCTATCGAAACACAACGCCAATACTCATGGTTAAGGTTGAATGATTTCTCTCTTTTTTTTTCTTTTTCTTTTTAATCACATGGTCGTCAACTCTTTGGGTTTCAAATTTGTTGTACCTCGCCAATCAGAAGCGGCATGCTACTAGTGCTAGCTGGTGCTAGCTACGACTTGCGCTTGCTATCTGGCGCTCCTTGTTTTTTTTTTTTTCCCATTTAAAACTAAGGCTTAAAAATAACTCCGGCCAAAGTGAAGATTTGTGTATTTCTCCTGATCCGCGTTCACGGATAACAGTTGTAAACAACGTTTTACGTTATTGCTCTCCACACACACACTACAAGCATTAAAGCAACTCCAGCCATTGTTTACAGCGGGTGTACTGCCCACCTGTTCGTCTGACGCAAAATCACACGACTCCACGTTGGACGACATTGAAGATTAGTACTGGGCCAGTCAGCAGAGTAGTCCAAGTCGTTTGTTTCTATGCCAGAAAGCATTGTGGTAGTGGCAAGGTCCGTAGAGATAGAGATAGAGGGCCAACATGATCTCACAATTTACCCCGGAGATGAACCACTGCCGCCCGGGTAAATTCTTGGTAACCCACGGTATCCTGGAGGTCCTCCTGGATGGCTCCAGGAGGCCGGGGTCTGCCGCCTCGTACCCGGTGGGCGAACCAGGGATCCTGGGGAAGCAACTGACCATACTCGGTGGTTGAAATTGTTCCTGGAATTCATCCATGGAAGCGGGAAAGTGCTAAATTTTTATCCGGTGAACGCGCCAGTGAACTTGGGATGCGGGTGGCGGTGCTCTCGGCCCCGCTTTGCGGTGATCTCGGTGAGGGGGTCTCGACGCGATGGGTCTCAAAATTGAATTATGTCGTTTTTCTTTCTGTCGATTTAGCTTTGCAAAGGGGATATATTTGTTATGTGGTAAATGTGTTTCATTGTAGATAAAAAGAAAAAGAGGACCTACATTTAGATGAAAATGCATCATTTGAATAAAAAGGAGAGAGATTACATATGATTATTTCTGCCTCTTTTGACAGGCAATATTTATCTTTACATGAAGTTGTATCATGTAATTTCTATCACGATAGCTTCTTGAATCCAATTGAAAATCGCAATTCATTTTTTTCCCTTTGAAATCATTCAGCCCCACTGACAAGCATACACACATTCTTTATCCTCTGTAAAGAACGACTACTATTACTGCTGTACTGAGTAACCATGAGAGAGGAACTGAGCCCATCGTAGAGTATATCTATGTTTTCTTATATTGCCACCAGGTGGCTAAAGCGTGCACACCAGAATGAACAGCGCAATTGAAAGGGGAAAAGTGTACATGTCCTAAAAACAAACTCTTTCTTTGATGATGTGTGAGGGGGAAGCTTTAAGTCAGTCAAATCCATTGAGAGCCATCATATCCACAGTGTGAAGTCCTCATTAGGCAGGTATAAGGAATAGAAAGCAGTTTTTGTTATTACACCCATGTGAAAATATCTTCATTTGCTGCAGGCTTAGTCACTGAAATAAGCTCGACTATTAAAAACCAAACTACAGGGGGGCTTCCGTTTACGACATAACCTGACAAATACCTCCAGGCTATAAATATAAAATAGTCAAATGAAAAGCAGAAAGCGCGGTGATAACCGAGTGTAACGTCTTGTGTCAATAACATCAGATATCCATGTGATGAGTTTCGCGGTCTCAAAGCGTCATATGTGGGTGCCGTTATAAACGGAGAAACCCTGTATGCGAAAAAAGTAATGCACAGCGGTAGTAGAATGCATCCTACTTTTTTTTGTATTGATTTATTGGGTGATAAAAAAGATATGAATATAAAACAAGTACATAATTATCCCATGATGTCTGAATTCACACATTCTGTTGATCTATTCCGGATTGTCAAAACCGAATGTACCTGTACTGTATCTTCAGCTGCTTTCGGTAGAGTTTCATTCTTTTCAGACCTTACGGGTTGCAAGTTGAGCCTCAGCCTCAATTTAGGAAATGGCTTTTTGTGTGAGGGAAAGGCTGTTAAAGTGCCCTTGAACCAGGCACTGAATTACAAACGTGTCAGGTGGCTCAGTACTTTGTGCCAGGCTCTCTGCTACAGTATATTGCTGCCTCGCAAACATTTTTTTCAAAGCAAAGCAAAGCAATGAAAGGTGGCCACTCAAATAACAATTCTTTGGTGCCCTTGAGGAATCCATCCCATCTATAGACCCATTTTCTAACACTTATCCTGTTCAGGGCCACGAGTGAGCTGGAGCCGATACTGATACTGACTGAAAACAAGAAGCAGGGTACACACTGGACTGGTCATTAGTCAATATTTTTTTCATTTTTTTCATTTTTTTATTTTTTTGGGGGGAGGGAAGCTAGCTAGCTACATAGCATGACATGAGTCAGACATTTAAGACAAAAAAAAATGAGCTCAGAATAAATTAAACATGACAAAATGACACTATTTAACTCATTCACCCCCAGCCATTTTCACAGAAGCAATCCCGTTCGCTCCCGGCTGTTTTACTGGATTTTGACTGATTTTGCAAGGCCCGCAGAATATTGTGTTCGATTGCTATAAAGGCATGGAACCTATCAAAAGAAAGATTAAAGTCTCTT
The DNA here is from genome assembly GCF_051991245.1 of Festucalex cinctus. Classification (NCBI taxonomy): domain Eukaryota; kingdom Metazoa; phylum Chordata; class Actinopteri; order Syngnathiformes; family Syngnathidae; genus Festucalex; species Festucalex cinctus. Next base: position 26,798,263 of record NC_135414.1, read on the forward strand.
CTTTCATCAGGAAAAAAAAGTATGTTTCTGTTTCCGTTTTGCAGCAATTAGCATTAGAAGAGAGCTAAGTTTCATCAGTTTTCACAAATCTATTTAAAATTGTAAGTAATTGAGCTTTTTTTTCTACATGGTCCTGGTTGCTCTCCTTTGCTCTGCTGCCACCTGCTGGCTGTTTGTGTAATAACTACCATTTCTGCAAACCGTTCTTTGTAGTTGAGAGGCTGCATCAAAGCCTTCTGTATGCTCTAGCATAAAAAAAAAACAAACAAAAAAACGTATAAATACGTCTTTAGGACACTTAGAACATTAAAAAAAAAGTACTTATACGTTATTGGGAGAAAATGAGTTAAACATAAAACGTACTTACCCATGGTAGAACAGACATGGTAGAAGTCTCAGAAATAATGTCCAAAAAGCATATCAATGTGACAACAGGCAAGGGTGGCTATTGTTTACAAATAGGACTCCATATGCACGGTTGTTATTGCGTGAACTCAACTCCCCACCGTGAACCCCGCGTGGTCTTGTGGTCTGTCGGGAGCAGATTTCCGGACACGCAACGCAGTCCTTGCTGAAGCCGTATGGAAAACGCAACGCGTGAATTGAAGCCAGTGTAAATTGGGCTTAACAAATTCAAACTCCATACAGAAAGGCCTAAACTGAGATTTGCACATAGAATCCACTAGCGTGCTATAGCCACTGTTGCCTTGTCATTCATGCCAGTGATGGATTTCTAGTCCCTTTTACATAAAAAAAACAAACAAAAAAACAATGATATAAAAACTACATCCATCCATCTTCAGTACTAAATAATACCATGTCCCATGATGTCACGTGCCGTCAATCTGTTGCTTTATGTCAATTTATGGATATTTGTGTTATTTTTGTTGCTCTGGTAGTAACACACGTATACACACTGACACAAAGACCAGAGAGCAGGATTTCAACTGTAGGTCAGTAACCATAGTAACAGAATAATATGCATAACGCCTCCTTAGGACGCAGTAGCCAAAGAGGTAGCTCGGAGGAGGAGAAGGAATAAATGCACAAGTAGGTGGTCGCAATTACCTGTGAGTGACTTAACAAACTCGACATGCTAATGTTAAAAAAATTCTTCTTTCTTGGTCGGTCGGTGTGTTTTAGAACCTTTTATCCATAAGGGTGCGTCCAGCTGCTGAAGCACAGCTGGAGGAGGGAAAAAAAAGATTCAGGCAGTCTGCTTGATCATGCCAATAGCAGTGTCATTTCAACTTTTCATCTCAGCAAGCGAAGGATGAAGGGACTTTGCTTATTTTGTGCTAGTTGTAGTACATCAATCCACAAATCTTGTTGTGATTAAAATGTTTTTAATGCCAACACAAAAAGGAAATAGCTTTAATTTTAATAGGAAGAACAGCAGTGTTTAAATATTTTTCTCATTAAGGCGCCAAGGGCATTTATCTATTCGACTTCAGATGCCAGTCATCTGATATTAATTCAATTTGAATGAAAATAACAAACATTATGTCATCCTCATTATGTTAGATAATTATATATTATTATATTTAGGACCCCAGGAAGAGTAACAACCATTACGGTGGAAGCTAACGGAGATTCAATGAGAGGACCGCATCCATTTTGCATCAGCTCTACAGATGCCATGTTGGCAGGCAGTGCCCCCTCTTTGTATTCAGTTTATTACCTTTAACCTTTATTTCAAATTAAAAAGAAGATTGACCAGAACGAAGAGGTTAAAAAACCAAACTGCAGTACAGAGTGCGATTGGTCTTATGGTGAGCAGAGAACGAAGATTGGTTGGGATCTTACCAATGAGTGTTTTTAGTTCAATGGGGAACATTCCATCATACATTTACTTCATTGTTGTCATTGTCAGCCCTTTTGTGCATGAGTAGTTATTTTCATACCATAAGAAAAAAGGTGTCTATTTGTGATATTTCTTGTTCAATTGGACTAAGACACTGTGATTATTTGAGTCACAGAGAAGCAGACAATATTTCTATGATGCTTCACGAGTGCTCAAGGGAAAAACATCTACTCTAGATTTGAACACTGTGGAGCAGTCGGCATTCAAGGGTGCTCGATCCACATGCTGCGGTTAATATGGCAGTATAGCCTTTTGTCCTCCTTTTATAGTCGAGATTATAGATACTTCATGAGCCGTAATAGAGTATTTAAATGGCTGCGTAGTTAGGAGTCGGCAAAGTGTTGCGAGAGACTGATGAAGCGAGAGTGACGTGGGGATGGCAGACACACAGACGAGGAATTCACATTGAGGAGCAGGAGAGCGGTGAAAATAATAATAGTAGAGGTCATAAGACTGAGAAAGGGGAAGTCGGTCTGTCTGTTCATCACTGGCAAGACGAGTGATAGTCATGTAATTCGTAGTCCAATCACACGCACTGTTAAATGAGCTAATAGGACTGACAACCAGTCAGATACACGTGGACAGTGGAGTGACAGGAAGGTCTATCTATCTATCTATCTATCTATCTATCTATCTATCTATCTATCTGTCTGTCTGTCTGTCTGTCTGTCTGTCTGTCTGTCTGTCTATCTATCTGGTAGCTAATTGTTTATTTAGCTAGGTAATTATTTATTTAGCTAGCTAATTATCTATTTAGCTAGCTAATTATCTATTTAGCTAGATAATCATTCAATAATTATCTATCTATCTATCTATCTATCTATCTATCTATCTATCTATCTAGTTAATTGCTAGCGAGCTAGCTTGCTCGCTAATTAGCTAGCGAGCTAGCTAGTAAAACATTATCAATGTAACATTTTGGAGCATATTTCGAACTCAACGAGTCATGTTACAGAAGACCTTTGAAATTAACAAAATGTCAAATTTATGTATCGCTAATGTCGGGCTAAAAAACAAAAGAAGTCACTTTTCAGGAGACCCCAGATTTTTTTTGGGAAAAAAAAAAAAAGTGACTTATGAGGTTTCAGCCCGCCAACAACGATATGAACAAAATCTGTGAGAACAATTTATAGGGAGAATTCACTCACCTTCTTACAATATGCTTTGTATTATTGGATATTTTTCACAACATAGGAGCCATTGATGCCTTTTGGGTATTATTTTCATTGAAACTACAGTACAGTATAGACATTTTTCACAAATTATGTTTCATTCCCTGACTTCTGGTTTAATATGAAAAGAAATTGGATAATTGCACATGCTGAGATGTGCAATATTCCATTGCTGTGGCAGTATATTTTCTCTCAAACATCAGAGCCGCACATACTAACGCACACTGATGGAAACACCCCAAACATTAGTAGAACATTAGTTATACTTACTAATTACAAGGAAAGAAAATAATCATAATTAAGTCATCACATTTATAACTAACTAACATCAACTTTTCCGGCAGGGCAACATTTTCCCCCCACTATTTTTCATCTCTTTCATTGTGTGTGCATGTGCACCACAATTTTAAATCGGTTCAATTTCCACTTGCTCTCTCTCTTTCAATAAGCAACTGGTTTTTAGCCATTTTCGGAGGTCACCGTCATTACCAGAGAAGGTCGGCGTTGTAATGGTACCGCTTCACATCGTCATTCACTTATTAGAAGGCTTAAATGGATGTACTTTGGCACAGTGTTTGTCACGGTAGCACGTTACATAATATGCAGAAAAACGGTCGGACCAAATTGAAGTGGCTCTGTCTGACAGTGCAATCAGAAATTCAATTTAATGACATGTTTATGCAAAAATGGACAAGAGTCCATCTTTTGTTTGGCACTTGTTATCTTCAGATATGCTAATTTTCCAATTCACTGGGAGAGTTTTGCATCCATTCTGGCACCGATCATGTATCCTATTTTTTTATTGTTTTTATTCTCGTTGTCATGTTGTTCAAAGACTTGTGATGCTTTGAAAACCTTATGATTGAAAAAGCTTTGAAAAAAACGTGAGCGACAATAATTAGCATTTAGTTTGCTGTGTAGTTGCTCTTGTGAATCTTTGGCACTTTGGTTTACTGTATTTTTGGCCTTTTTTCACATAAAATTATATCAATATTAATTATAACAAAAACAATGCAAATCGTTTCAAATATGTTCACTCAAGCCGCGGCTGAACCAACTTGTGAGTTTTTCGAGATTTGAGCCGTCTTCTTTCGATTGATTTCGCTCTCTCTCTCTCTCTCTCTCTCTCTCTGCTTTGACTTGCAAGCAAAAAATTGAGATATAAGTGCAGTAGTTTGGCAGATGGTGCACTACGCTTAAACGGCTTAAAGCTGATTACTTTCACATCCAGTTGAAGTTTACTTTCAAACAAACACAAAACAAAAAACACATGTATTTATAGGGAAAGTCAAGGCAACGATTTTCGTTACAATACTGTATGTTCTATGCACTCCCACTAGTCCAAACACGGCATTCTGCTAAATATCGTGTTATGAAATATGAATTAAGCCACAAAATGCGCCTGTTTTAATCCATCTCATGGGGCGGCCATTTTGCCACTTGCTGTTGACTAAAAATGACATCACAGTTGCTCAGATAACAACCAATCATGGCTCATCTGTTTTCTGAGTTTGTTTATGTAAACAAGCTGAGCCATGCAAATCGGTTGTTACCTGAGCTTTTAATTAGAAAAAAAGGATTTTATATATATATATGTATATATATATATATATATATATATATATATAAATATTAGGGGTGTGAATTGCCTCGTAACTGACGATTCGATCCGTATCACGATTCATAGGTCGTGATTCGATTCGATACCGATTAATCCCGATATGAATTTACAAGTCGATTGTTGCGATTTTTTTTATTTTTTTTTTACACAAATTTAGAAAATACCATTCAGTAAACTTGTACACTGAAAGATTTGTATGAAAATGCATTATTTATTGATCTGAAACTTCAGTGTTATAACTGTGAGCCACTGTATTTAACAAACAGGTTGTAACCTTTTTCATGTTAGAACAGCATTGAAATAAAATATTAAGGCTTAATGTTCCATTAATATAACATTCTTCCATGCTTAAGGTGTGAAAGTTAGACGTTTTGTTGAATATTTTTCCATCAAAAATGGATGTTAAAAAAAATCGATTCGGCTGCCTATTGAATCGATTCGAGAATTGCGTGCTGTAGTATCGCGATATATTGCCGAATCGATTTTTTTTAACACCCCATATATATATATATATATATATATTTTTTTTTTTCACTATCCTCTTTAGCCTAAACATTTTGATTGTTTCTTACCATATGGTGCTAAACTGGTGATCATTGGTGCAAAGATCATCTTCCATGTGTATGTGTGCATGACAAATCAACTCCTGGTGGAACCGAAACATCCACAAAAACATCTGCTTTTTTTTTTTTTGTCATCTTTTCACACGCGATATTTGCATTATTTGGCTAGGCGTGTTCATGACATTTTGTTGCCTTCTCCATGTATGCACGCACGCCGGTTTGCCTTTGATTGACAGACGGATTGTGGTAAAACTTAGTGGGCATCTGGACCACAAGTCATTACTCCTGATGGCTGGGAGAGAGAGAGTGAGAGAGAGACGCTGACGACAGCGGCATAAATCAACTTGTCAACGAGCATCCTTGACTTCAGTGCCGGTGGACAGATGGGCGGTGTGTGCGTGCGTTTCTGTGTGTGCCTTTATGTGTGTTGCTGCAGTTAGCTGTGAGACGTTGTACTCAACTATTACTGTTTCAAACATATTGAATGGAGTTTAAAAGTTGTTTCAATCACATAACTTTGCCAGCGGATCTTTTTCTCTCGACCAGTACTTCTCAATTTTTTTTTTTTTGTTACGCCTCCCCACGGAAGAAGCAAATATTTCATTTACGGGGACTTCATAATTTCATGTAGAACACATCATCACAGCATAGACACCTGCAAAATGTTGTTCTGGGAAAAGTAGTTGTACTTTGGAATTAGCATTGTTAACATTAGACAGTTTTATGTCAGGAAGTAGCAGGTGGTCACTTACTGCATCAATTAGGCTCCTGATGTCTTACACAGCCAGCAAACCACTTCATGGAAACATCCAACTAGTAGTTTCCGCTAACTTTGCGGGCCAGATGCGTCGATCTATCCATTTATTTTTCTGCAGCGTATCCTGTTTCTGAGCTGGAGCCCATCCCAGACATCTTTGGGCACAAAACTGTACTGCCAATGGAAACTGCTTTGAGATGTTGAAGGAGCTAATCAATCATTCAAGAGAAAAAAAACAACAACAACAACAACCTTATAATAATAATAATAATAATAATAATAATAATAATAATAATAATAATAATAATAATAATAATAATAATAACAATAATAATAAAAGGCTTGTCCTAAAAAGAGTATACAGTACCACCTGATTAACGAAACAAAACATGCAAACCATAAAACCACACGTGCTAATATGACGTTCCAGACTTCCTGGCAGTGCAGCTATTTTCACTTGTCATATTTTATATCCTTTATGATTGAGTAAAAATGTCATGTATTATGTAATTAAGATTCAGAAGGGGGGAAAAAAATGATTGTACCATCTTTTGGCATTTGAATTGAACTTTTAAATATGAATATTAAAGTAGCTTCAAAAAGTTTGTGCCATGTTCTTAGTGAAAGTTTGTCCTATTTTACAAAGGATCACCCTCTTCTGTTGTCCCCCCCCCCCCCTACCTAAACCCTCAAAAAACTTTTTCCATTGTTTTAATATGCAGGGGAAAACGTACTCCCACACTCTCAATTTCCGCTCGTTCCTTCAATATGCTTTTTTTTTTTTCCTTTCAGTGTGTTCTGATCCAATTCAAAGTGTTCCCAAAGCAAATTGTTGCTTTATGTAACATGTCCGCATCAAAACATGGCTGTTGGCTTGTAAAGAGAATATTTGCATACCATGTTTTCAACAGAAACCTGTTGTGGCAACCTGTTAATTGTAGAATATAAAGTCATTATTAGTAAAAGCTTACAGATATAAAAGGCTAGTGTTCATTTTCCCATTCAGTGCAATTCAGTGATGACTGGATTTCGATGTCAGTGTTACTACATGTCATGAGGTGGCATAACATGACATGTCCACATGACATTTATCAAGTGTGGGCACTACAGTCAGTCGGCTTGCTATGGGCTGACATACATTGAATAAATAAATACTGTACATTGAGACCGGAGTGTATGTTTCGCTGGAGTGATGAAAAATGATTATATTTGTCAGAATTGCAGTGCAGATGTAGAGGAGAGAAATCAAAGTTGTACTTTGGGAACATAGATTTGATTCATCGTCATCCATCCACTGCCATTGCATATTTTATTTTGTGAGCGGAACATGGCAATTAAAAAATAAATAAATAAAAATAATAAAAATAAAATTTGGATCACGTTCAGATTTCGTGTGTTTAAGTACTTGGGAATTCAACATGGGCCATCAGTTATTTATTTATTTTGTCAACGTATTTGTTTGTTTGTTTTTTTGTTTGTTTTTTTCCTGTCCATAATTTGATGTCATACAAATGATATTTAACAATTTCACAATTTGAGCTGACCTTTTGTGTCCAAGCTGAATATAAAAAGTCTACATACCATTTTTTAAATACCAGGGTTTTGTACAGTAATATATATATATATATATATATATATATATATATATATATATATATATATATATATATATATATATAAAAAGGCAAAATACAATAAATCCTTAAATGTTTTTCCTTGCCATTAATGTGACATAACGTACAAAAAAAAAAAAAGATTTTTCAAGGGGTGTTATACAAATAAACAACTGAGTGCACACACAGATGCACTAATCACATTAAAACCCGTGTTTAATTGGAGTCAGGAGGCACCTTTCTCCATTTTAAATGCCTCTGATTTACCTCAAATCAAGTTCAGATGATCTCACTTGGTCAGTTTTATTTTTCATTTGTTTTCAATTGTATTTTGCAGGTTATAAATCACATTAATGATCGAAAAAGTTTTTAAATGATTTATCTGGGTCTATTTATTTTTCTATTGCAATTTGAATTGGGGTGTGTAGACTTTTCTGCTGTCTACTCTATGTGGTACATTTGAATTGCATTTATTTGCATTTGTAATCAACAGTAGCATGTCTATAAAAAAACAAAAACAAACTGTCCAAACGAACGTCAACTCCTTCCAAATAAACGAAAAAAAACAAGCATCTTGTCAAAGCACTATTTTAGAGAACATTTTAAACATCATTCTGGCCAGTTCTCAGTACTACGCACTCACCCACTGTGCTGCCCCACAACATACTGAACATTTTTGTTGGCTATCTTTTGAAATTCCTTCAAACGTCTGCATTTACCGCTACTCGCACACATCAACAAACAAACGCGCTCACAAACTCTCTGTGCGTTCACTCTTCAAGCTTTCTGTTTTGTGCCCACACTGAAGCTGACAGCCCCCCCCCCCCCCCCCCCCCCCAACACCCCCTTCGCTGCTGTATACCCACAATTCTAAACAGCTATTCCTGTGTGTGAGCACTTTGGCTGCAAATAGAATTAGGTGGATATACAGTGTCAGTGGATTGCCCCCTCACATATTGTACACTCCGCCCACTTGTGTCTGTGCGTTATTGTGCGGGTGCGGGTGTGTGTGTTAGAAGATTAGATCCCTACAGTGCACTGCTCTCCAACTGTAGATTAACTGCTCTTAATGTAGCTCCTCACTCCAATTGTACAAAACGTACCCATTTTCTATGCACGTCTTGAGGCTCCCTAGTGACTCGCCACTGTAAGCTTATCTCGATTAACTTTTCCTGTATGCCATTTCAACTCCTCCAGTCCAGTTTTATTTTACTGCATCTGCACCTCCGCACACCTTATTTCCCGTTTTCTTTTATCACCAAGACAAATAGCTCGATATGTAAGGTGCCACGCAAACAAAGTGTTTCTAATTTGTATGTCTGATGAAAGAAGTTCACGGGCAATCAGGTTCCAATATTACAGCAGCAGCCCCGGGGAGCCACTATCACAACTCACACTCCAGTGCTTCCCTGCTGCTCAATATCTATAATTGCAAATAACTAAAATTAGAAGACAAAAAAAAAAAAAAAGAAGAATCCCCAAGGTTGGAGTAATGCAAGACGGATCAATGCTTTCTTTGTGTTGGAAACTTTTAGCATCGAGCATTAAACAACACTTAAATATGATATTTTTTCAAGGTGGACAATACCTCCCCAGAGCTGATTTCAGAGTTTGGCCATTTCCAAACTTATGAAACTTAGCGCTTGAACAAATTTGAAGATCCATTCAGACCATCCATCATTCCAAATTAAGTTTAGTCACTGAAACTCCCTTTGCTGCGCCTCATAGCACAATGACAGCCTGCCTTTAAGCAACTGGCTCGGTGTCAGTATGTTATTTTTGGGTTCTAAATAAACTTTTCAACTTCTTGACGCCATCGTCGCCATAAATTAATTTTTTTTTCACCTCCAGTATTTAAACGCTTTATTAGAGCCGTAGGGCAGCCGACGACGTGCAGCTCACATGAGCAAAGCGCAAGTGAATGTGGTGTGTCAGTAACCACGGGGCAAAAGAGACAGTGGGAGCGCACAGAAAGTGTCAAAAGAAAAGTAGTCAAAGTTTATTTGCGCAGAATTCCACCATCATGTATTCAATATTGTCATTTTAAATGCTTGTACGTTCACAACAGTAACGCGCCAGCGCATTTGTTTCATTTTGGAAGGAGATTGTCGCTTTGAATTGCAGCCATATTTAACAGTTGTTGTTCTCCATACAACTAGCACACACACAATGAGTGCCTGCAGGAAATCAGTCAATGACCAAATTACACGACACTGGAGCAAAAGTTGAAACTGATAAGGTACTGTATGCACAGCCAAAGGCAATCCGTTGCATCTAAACACATTTCATTCAATCCATATTCTCACCAAAGTACAGAATATGCAATAGAAAGCAGCAGGGAATCATTTCAAATGTCAATCCAATACAGCAGCCTAATACAGAGTCTTCCAGATGGCTTTTTATGGGTTGTTGGGGTCCGTTTCTACTGTAATAAACTGCATGACCACGTCTGGCTCCCGACTCAGAAATAGCATACTGTTTCTGGCCTTTGCAGATAACTGATGTCCCTCCATTTTTGTTTGGATTGGAGACAATTCAGTGAGATTTTGCACAGAAAGCCTTGTCAAGTACGAACACAGTGACTCTTAACCTGGATTCCATTCAACTCTTGGGGGTCAAGACGCACTCGACTTGTGTTGACGTGAGAATGATGTGATGGTAGGTCGTTTAACCCCTTCATACTAACTATGCTGACCAAAAAAATTCAGTGTTTGGACGAATATGTGCAATATGAATTCACGTGTATAACGGAACGTGTGGTGTTCTACAGGGTTCAATTCTGGGACCTTTGCTGGTTTCATTGTACTTTATGCTGTCCCTGGGTTCCATCTTAAGAAAACAGTCGAGTTGAGTTTGGTGATGGGAGTGAGAGTCCCAACCGCATGTTTGGTTCAGTGAAAGGTCGGTTGGGTTCAGTATCGCCAACAAGGTTAAGAAACACTGTAGTGACATTTTGGGTGTTATTAACTCATTCACTCCCAGCCATTTTCACTGAAGCAAACCCCCTTCGCTCCCTGCTGTTTTGCTGGATGTTGACTGATTTTGATTTGATTCATCAGGTAAAAAAAAAAAAAAAAGTATATTTCTATCTGTTTCCGTTTTGCAGCAATTCGCAGTAGAATATAGCTCAGTTTTATCATTTTTAGTTTCACAAATCTGTTTCAAACTGTGGGGAAGAACAGCTTGTTGCAACATGGCCCTGGTTAATCTCTTATACTCTGTTGCCACCTGCTGGCTGTTTTTGTAATACCTACCATTGCTTTAACCATTATCTTTAGTTTAGAGGCTACATCAAAGACTTCTGTATGCTCTAGAAAAAAACAAAAACGTATAAATATGTCTTTGGGACACTGGTGATATCAAAAATAGAACGTATTTATACGTCATTGGGAGCAAATGAGTTAAAAATAAATAAATAATAAAAATCTTGTTTGTTCTCACTACGCATCCATTGAGCTTCATATTATAGGTAATTTGCTAGGATTTTTGTCCAAAATGCAGTTAATGGCATTTTAAAATCTATGCACATGCTTGTGGCCTGCTGTGGAAGAACACTGAGCATGTGCGAGCTCTTTTTCCATAAGCAGACACAGATATTCCATTGCTTAAATTGTGAAAAACATGCCCGCTTTCACTGCATGATCATCACATGATTTAACTAGCATAGCAACAACTCCGGATAGCTTAGTCAAAACATTCATTTTATTTTTAATCACTTTCTCTAGCCCAAGTAACCCTAAATGAAACATGCTTCCACTTCATGCTAGTAACTAAAGTTGCTCGAGTCATTTTGGGTTTTTAATGCATCACACTTTTGACAGCCTGCATAATAAATGTGCTCTTCAAGGCCACTGACAGCATCTGAGGCCATCCATGATTTAGCGCTTCCTCATCACCTCCCACTAGACTCCCGCCCCACCGTCGCAGGCAGATGTAGTGCACACCCCGACGCCTCCCACAGCTGTGAGCCTAAACTGAGACAAACCAACTCACATGCCCGCACGGCTTCACCGGTCGTTGTGCCGGTGAGAGCCATTCTGCTCAATGTCTATAATTCAATAGGCCTCGTGGTCCAAACTGCATTCTGCCGAATGAATAATTGACAGGATAAAAATTAAGACAACGCTGTCAACAAGCTGTCGCACCAAATGAAACAAACACTGGTCTTAGATGCTCCCTTTTACTCCTTCACGGTATGATTTGAAGTGACTGTACTGTAGTTATTTTATAATGTGTACAGTGTCTATATTTGTGTGTGTGAGTTAGCAGCAGTGATGCCAGTAACGTGTGACTACTGTAAGTGCATTACTGTTAAATATGCACATTTTAAAGTACCATATTTTCCGCACTTTAAGGCGCACCTTCAATGAATGACATATTTTAAAACTTTTTCCATATATAAGGCGCTACAGTAGAGGCTGGGGTTACGTTTTGCATCCATTAGATGGTGCTGCGCTAAAGGGAACGTCAACAAAACAGTCAGATAGGTCAGTCAAACTTTATTCATAGATTACAAACCAGCTTTCTGACAACTCCATTCACTCCCAAAATGAATAAACAGCTGTTTTAATATTTTCTCTGAGGTAAAGTGTTAGTATTAGCTAGCGATCCAAGATGGCGGGGTCTTCTGCGCATGCGCGTCACCGATCGTGCAGGGTCACCGATAGCGTCTTGACAGCGAGACCTGTTGCGGCTCAATAACGATCCATATATAAGGCGCACTGCATTATAAGGCGCATGGTCAGCTTTTGAAAAAAATTGAAGGCTTTTAGGTGCGCCTTATAGTCGTGAAAATACGGTAATAACGAATCCAACACATGACTTTTTCCACACACTACATTTACTTTTCAAACACCTCTAAATATTACTTTTGTCGAATATATTCACGTCTACCAGTAAGTATTTGAAATTTCATGTATAAGTCGCTCTGGAGTATATTTCGCAGGAATAATCAACCAACCTATAAAAAAAAAAAAAAAGTGCGACTTATAGTCCGGAAAATATGGTATTAAAAATATTAATGTTTATTGCACAGCATGTGCTGTCGACAGAGCGTTATCTACGTAGTTTCAATAACCAAAATAAAAAACGGATTGTAGGGCAGGACATTTTAAAAGTCACACCAGATTTTGTGACTGTAAGAGGTCCCCAAATGCAATTGTTATATTTATACACAATGTCTGTTATAAATGTGCACTTTTGCAACTAAAACATTAATAGTTAAATATGTCAGGTAAATAAGAATGCCGTTATTTTAGAAATTATCTTTATTTTTTATTTTTTTTCTATTTTCATTATTATTATTATTTTTTTATTAAAAACAAAGGGCACATTTATGTTTACCAAATCCTGAAAACACTCAAAAATTATTATTATTTTTTTAAATTTGCCTTTGTTTTATTTTTAATAAAAACAAACTTGATTCTTAAATGTCACTGTTAAACATGCACTTCCAATTTGGCGTCCAAACTGGGCGTCATTTTTATGTTAAGCAGGGTTGTCGGGATCTACTGAATGTAACTTTTAAAATAACAATTTAGTTACTTTAAAGCAAGTAATTACGGAATAAAGGTAAGTATTATTTACTTTTTAAAACAAGCAATCTGTTATCTTCATAGACAATGAATCGATCTGATTGGTTGTGGCTAGACATGTGGGTAACAGGACTGACATGGAGTTATCTGATTGGCTGTTGACTAGATAAAGAGATTAAAGATTCCTTACATCACATAGCTTTTGACATCACATAGCGTATTACCAGTTGAAACTAGATGCCGATTATGCCGATGCCCAAACATAACACTGGCATGACCCAGTCATGACACAATCAGTAAAGTAACTCAGCTACTTTTTCAAGATAAATGTGGCAACATTGGCTTATGCAGTAATACAGAATTGGTGGTTGCCAATGTATAATCATATTTATTTTTGGAGCTTCTGAATTTTTGATGCACATTGAAAGTCACTTTGTAGCGTTTTCCTCTCAGCCTGATTCAGTTATGCATCAGTCTTACTGACAACAGTCAGACATGTAAGAGGTGGGTATGTGCGCAATTTGGTGCCCATCCAAATTAGGGTTGTTCGGCCTTGACCATCTGCCTGCGCTTGACTGAGTGCCATTCTAGTCATGTTTTACAACCTTAATAATGAGACCAAACCGGCGTGGCGCTCCAATGATCTATTTGTGTATCAAACAGCATTTTATGAGGAGGTTGAAGGTTTAAATCCTCATGAAAGCGTCCTATCAAATCATCACATGCCCACTGACAAGCTCAACGTTTTTTTTTTTTGTTAATTGGGCATCCTTCTGTCAGATTGGTTGACTGACTGATTGGCTCCCTGGTTCGCTTGACTAACGGACCACATAACCAGCTGACAGGCTTACCGATGGCTACTGCCTTGCTGGGTGGCTGATGGAGCTTCTCACTGGCTGCCTGGCTTATTGGTTGAGTGACTGGGGATGAGGCGGCCAAAAAACTTAAAGCCAAGAGACGGGCAAACAAGAGCAGGATCCTGTGGAGAGATTATCAATCCACACACACACACACACACACACACATCCACGCACACATGTATCAGGCAACGGCATCTTGAAGTTGAGGAAGTTGAGATTGTGTAAGCTGAAAAGTAGAGATAAAGTGGGTTTGGAGCTTTTTCAGGGCTAAGAAAGTTGCCAGTAATTTTTTTATTTATTTTATGATGAAAAGTAGGTTGATGCTTGACAGCCTTTGATTAAAAGTTACTTTCTCACTTTAAAATCCAACATTATGCATTGTGAGTCAGTTGAGGATGAGGACACAGAAAAAGGCCCAAAAACGCCTCATGAATTAAATGTGCTTTAGGGCTTTGGCTGCGGAATATTTTTAGAATCAATTATTCTACTGATCAACCCATCGATTGTTTGCATAGTCGCATAAAATGTCTTTTTGTGTTGATCGACGACAATCTCAAGATAAAATATGTATGTCGGGCGCAGTTGTAATTTTGGTCCACTTGGGGTCATCGGCCTCACATTCTATACTGTAGTATCTGTGACTTTGAAGTTGTGTGGCTTTAAAAGCCAAACATTACCGTTTGTTTTAACATGTAGACCAGCGACTGTCTCTCCTTCACTACTTGTGGAGGAATTACAATACTTTATAGAAAGATTCACTCTCAGCCATTTTCACAGAAGCAGTCCTGTTCGCTCCTGGCTGTTTTACTGGATTTTGACTGATTTTGCAAGGCCCACAGAATATTGTGTTCAATTGCTATAAAAGCGTGGAACCTATCAAAAGAAAGATTAAAGTCTCTTCTTTCATCAGGAAAAAAAAGTATGTTTCTATCTGTTTCCGTTTTGCAGCAATTAGTATTAGAAGAGAGCTAAATTTAATCAGTTTTCACAAATCTATTTAAAATTGTAAGTAATTGAGCTTTTTTTTCTACATGGCTCTGGTTGATCTCCTTTGCTCTGCTGCCACCTGCTGGCCATTTGTGTAATAACTACCATCTTTGCAACCGTTCTTTGCAGTTGAGTGGCTGGATCAAAGCCTTCTGTATGCTCTAGCATAAAAAAACAAAAAAACGTATAAATACGTCTTTGGGACACTTAGAACATTAAAAAAAACGTATTTATACGTTATTGGGAGTAAATGAGTTAATCTTTTTTTTTTTTTTCAAGTGTGAAATGATCCCAAACTTTGGAAATTTTCTGTCTTTTCCACACTCTGTCCTCCTTATTCTAACTTGAGTCTGCAGTAATATTAGTCGGTGTGGAAAAAAGATCACCGGGAACCATTGAGGCAGAAATTTTGCTTGACTTTTTTTTTTTTTTTTTTGTAATTTAATTATTATATGAGTAACTGTCACAACCCTACTAGAGATCAGGTTTCACTTTATTTTATAACATCTCTCAATGGCGCTATTTTACTTGAATAGCACATTTTAATTCCCTTAATGTGGATTCATGTTTTTGAAAGAGAATAAATGAACCTTGAGTTTTGAACAACTATCAAAAGTTCCATATAAGGTGATGAGAGTTAGTCCCATTAAGTACAAATTCAGAGAGCTGCTTCTAAAACTTATTTTGATGCATAATTCTAAAATGGTCCAACAACTAGCAGTAGATTTTTATTATCGTAGTTTTGTTAACCTCAAACGCCTCACATCCTCAAATAAAAATAGAAACAGCCCGCTTCATTATTGTCGTCCACTTGAAAATAATAACTTCCTCTTCTAAGAGACACACATTTGAAGTGCACATTTCAAGTATTTTGCTAACTTGATGCAGCAAAAAAAAAAAAAAAAAAAAAAAAATCGGCACCACCTACCATCTTACGATCTCTAAATGAGTTGACACGGACGGAAAACAACAAGTAAAATTTAATAAAAATAATAAATGATGTCAAGCGTGCATTGATATGGAAATGTATTTACTGCAAAATGTGTTTTTGTAAAAAAAAAAAAAAAAAAAAAAAAAAAAATCAAATCTACATTTTGTCCTGCATACCGAATCAGCGTTTTGTGGTCCGGATACGATCATTTTAAAACCAGAACCCAGAGTAAATAAACTTGAAAAACGCTACCATGGTGTTTTTGTGTGCACAACACACGATGATGATGATGATGATGATGATGATGATGATGATGATGATGGGGACGGGAATTCCTAAAGTTTTCGTGTGATCTTGCGCTAGCTACCAACAAGAACAATATACAGTAATTCAGATAACTTTTTATAAGTTTGATTGATCTTATTTTATTTTATTGTATTTATTATTATTATTATTATTATTATTATTATTAATATATTTTTTTTATCCCCTTTTATTTATTTAACTATTTGAATCTATATTGTCTTGTAGCTTCTATCGTGTTTAACTGTTTTCTTTTAGTGTTTAACTGTTTTTATTTGGTAGTTATTAAATTTTTAGCTCCAGTGTTTTCTCATGGGGGAGCCTCCACAGTGAGAGGGATGCTTGGTCTTCATCCATCTCACTGTGGATGAACTCCTCCTGGGTGCCTTTCCTTACAGGGTGCTTCTGTGCCCCGCCATGTTGTGGTTTTCATGTGTTTGTTGGGTTTTGGGTGTGTCTGTGGGTACGATCATGGGGATGGGGGGGCTTTTTCTTTCTTTTATTTTATTGTATTATGGATGTCCAGCACTTTGAGTTGCATTTTAAATGTATGAAAGGTGCTATATAAATAAAGTTGATTGATTGATTGATTGAAGTGTAACTTTTGGAGTCTTGTTACCTTGGAGATGAGAGAGGAGCTTGACTGCTGCAACAATTGAGACAACTTCTGTGATGTGGAAAAATCAAATAAAAAAATCAATTATGCAGTATAGTTTTATATTCACAGCCAATCACGAAATCTAATACAATTTAATTCCTTTGTTAAATTATGATTTGCGGAGGCGTCCATATGAAAGGCCTTTTAAGGTGCAAAGTAAAATATAAGATCATTATTTGATTGCTAATAATGAGGAAGAATATTCCCTTACATGTATGCAATTGCTTAATATGTGTGCGGGAACAACAGACTTAATACAGCTGTTACAGCTTACGTTTGTGATATGGATAGACGAGTATTAATTTTCACATTTTCATAGACTTCGTGTACAGCATCGACACTTGCCCTCAGCTCATTCTCTTCTGCTCACGTCCATTCGTCTCTGTCCTCTCACATGGTGACAAGGATTGAGTCATTTCATAACTCATCTATGGTCACTTTTTCATTTCTGTAAGTAGCAGTCTTTCTTTCATTGATTCCTTCCTACCACCTCCCTCCTTTTATCTGTCTCTGCTCCCGCTCATCTCACTCTCCCTGACTATCAATAATCGTTAAAATATACAATGGCTTTATACCCCTATGAATCTAATCATTTATATGGCTGCGTGAACCTCTTTGCAATTCTGCTCCTCTCGCCGCTTCTGCATTACGCTGCCAATACATTTTAAAAATATTCTCGTTTATTACATATGCGATTTGTAAACACTAACTTGCCGCCTTTGCGCACGTGTTAATGAACAATACATCTGCGAGTAATAGGTAATCACATTTTATCTCGCATCACGCCGCCCTTCAAAACGTTGAATATGGCAGACAAAGGAAGGTCAGTGCTGTTTGAGGAGGAAGACCATTTAAAGATCTCAAATTAGCATCCGGCCCAGACAAGGAGGAGGTTATTTCTCAGGAGTTGAATTGGAGTGGAATTACATTTGAGGACCAAATGGCATATTGTCGTTTAATTGGAGCTTATGTCTCGGACAAAACCGCCTGGACAAAGATGGGGTCTTATTGTGGATTTTCCTTTTCTCTGGGAATTGGTTTAAAAAAAACACACACACAAACAAGAGCATGTTTGTAGACGACCAAGTAAGAATGCATGTAACATGAAGGAAATGTAGAACTGCTGGCTTTCTCCTTACCTGTCGGCTTTGCTTCAAGTTGTATCGCGCTGTGCTGTACGTGGAGTTTTTATCCAGCGCAAAGTTTGAAAAGCACTGAGAGGGTTTTGTAATCTTTACCTGACACAAATGCGAAGTAATGGCTGTATTTCCAATGAGCAAATGCATCCGTTTGTGGAGGTCCTCCTGCTTCGTCCATTATTCACGCCGTGACGAGGTACCGTATTTTCCGCTCTATAAGGCGCACCGAATTATAAGGCGCACCTTCAATGAATGGCATATTTAACAAATTTTTCCATACATAAGGCGCGACAGTAGAGGCTGGGGTTACGTTATGCATCCATTAGATGGTGCTGCGCTAAAGGGAATGTCAACAAAAGAGTCAGATAGGTCAGTCAAACTTTATTAATAGTTTACAAACCAGCTTTCTGACAACTCCATTCACTCCCAAAATGAAAAACAGCTGTTTTATTATCTTCTCTGAGGTAAAGTATTAGTATTAGCTAGCAATCAAAAATGGCGGGATCTTCTGCGATAGCGTCTTGACAGCGAGACCTGTTGCGGCTCAATATTGATCCCTATATAAGGCGAACTGGATTATAAGGCGCATGGTCATCTTTTGAAAAAATTGAAGGCTTTTAGGTGTGCCTGATAGTCGTGAAAATATGGTAGGTAGTGTCTATTGTTTTGGCCAGACTGCTAGAGCCTAGCGCTAGCCGAGCCGCTCACGCATGTTGGTACACGTGACCCGGTGTTGCCTCTTCCGCTGAGAAATCGTGACATGCGATGTGACGTCACTCCCAAACGCAAGAGAAACATTTTCTCCTCGAAATTATCTTCGAAATGGTCAACAAAATTCTGCATTCTACATACATTAGGAGGTAATAGCAAAAAATAGTAACGTACAGCCACTTAGGAAAGTAACTTTAATCAGATTACTGGTTTGGAAAAATGAACGTGTTAGATTGCTCGTTATTGAAAGAAAGTAATCAGATTAAAATAACGTGTTACTTTGTAGCGCGTTAGTGACAACAAAGTGAAGAATTAGAAGTTTGCCTGTATTGTCAGCATTTTCCAGCTGAATTTTTCTGCTTTGCTTGTAGGTTTACACTTCTATCAAGCATATAAGGGTCGCGTAACATTGATTTTGACATCTATATTTTGAATTTACTGCGATTGGCTGGCAACCAGTCCAGGGTGTACCCCGCCTACTTCCCAAAGCCAGCTGAGATAGGCTCCAGCACCCCCCGCAAACCTTGTGAGGAATAAGCGGTCAAGAAAATGGATGGATATTTTGAATTTAACTTTGCAGTATTTCAACGTTTTGTTTAGCTGTTCTATCGGTTTAGACTAGTTAGCTACAGTGCAATGCTAGCTAAATTTGTCACTGAACATTACGGCGTTAGTAACACTAATATAAACAAAGCAGTTCTTACACAAATTGCATATTAGAATTATTTCTGTCGTATGCTTATTTCTACTTAAAAAAAAATCTACATTGAACACAAATGTAACTTAAACAGACAGAACAAGTTCATCTGTTCCGTCACTAATGTTAGCAATCTGTTAAAAATGCTAATTGTGATGGGAACAAAATACAGCCAATTTGGACTTTTTCTCTTTTTTTTTCCTGATTGATTCTGACTTAAATGGAAAGAGAGTAAAATGCATCATTACATTGCTACTTGAGTTTCTAATATGTCACATTCAGGCTACGAGTTATGCTTGTTTTGAGTGCACTTGAGGTGGGCAGAAATGCTTTCTGTGGCCTTTTAAACACATTTATAGATTTAACAGCAAACATCAGTAAGTTAGTGCGTTTGGGTATGCAAACAAATGAAATATGGAGAGAGGGGTTCATGCATAATGCTAATGCGATGGTGACAGGATGTCATGCTCCTTGGGAGTCGCAGCCCTCTGCGACCTGACTCATTGGGAGATTGCAGCCAGCTGCTTTGGACTTTACTTCTCCCTCATATTCCATGCAGTATTAAAGCTAAAGTATCAAACCCTTGTCTCAGTACTTTTCTGAATATCCCGTCCAGTCTGAATGGAGTCCATTCAGGTTCACATGATTAACTCATTTACTCCCAATAACGTATAAATACGTTTTTTTTTCAAATGTTCTAAGTGCCCCAAAGACGTATTTATACGTTTTTTTTTTTAATGCTAGAGCATACAGAAGGCTTTGATGCAGCCTCTCAACTGCAAAGAACGGTTGCAGAAATGGTAGTTATTACACAAACGGCCAGCAGGTGGCAGCAGAGCAAAGGAGATCAACCAGGGCCATGTAGAAAAAAAGCTGAATTCCTTACAATTTTAAATAGATTTGTGAAAACTGATGAAACTTAGCTCTCTTCTAATGCTAATCGCTACAAAACGGAAACCGATAGAAACATACTTTTTGTTTCCTTATGAAAGAAGAGACTTTAATCTTTCTTTTGATGGGTTCCATGCTTTTATAGCAATAGAACACAATATTCTGTGGGCCTTGCAAAATCAGTCAAAATCCAGTAAAACAGCCGGGAGCGAACGGGACTGCTTCTGTGAAAATGGCTGGGAGTGAATGAGTTATGGTTTGCAAATGGAACAAATTGCAAAGATCGTTCACGTTAAGTGTCATGGTAGTTTTTGTCCCTTTTACTTATGAGACTTTCAACAGCCTTTTAACAGAATGTTAATCCGTGATAACTACCACAGCAAAAGGTTGCTTGTAAGTGATGATGGGATTCCGTTGTCATGGGAAGTGCTAGAGGCAAATGTCAGCATCCGATTAGTGAAATGATCCTGCATATGCGGGTATGTGTTTAATATCCGTTGCCTAATCATGCATGGATATGATGTAATTTATGGAAAGGCTGTAGGCTCTCGCGCATACTGTATACATGCGCACTGACACAAGAAGATGGATGTCTTGTCTTGGGTTATCAGTAATGTTTCCCTGTCTCAATTTGCCCTCCTAAAAATGAAATTGTTCGAAATGATAATGCAGTTTTGATTTCCATATGCAAATAGACTGATATGCATAACTCGCTACTTGTAGTTTCATATGGTGTCACATAGAGTGTATACAAGAAACCAGGACTGAAAAGACAGACAATAGGATTGTGCTCCGTAGAGTACACTGCGTCCTAAAGAAACCTTCATAATTTCTAGGGCTGGGAATCTTTGACTGTCTCACGATTTGATTCGATTCCGATTTTTGAGTCTACGATTCGATTCAGAATCGATTTCCGATTCTCGGTTCAAACGATTTTCGATTCAAAATGATTTGATTGACAAATTATTTCTGCTTCAATTTACAGATATGCACAACATTGTCATGATCTACTCCAGTCTGCTTTGTAAGACAAAATGACAAATAGAGACATTAAAGTGTCTTTTTTTGTTTTTGTTTAAACATTTATTAATTTTGTATTGTAAGTGCCTTTTTCCACAAAAACAGCATGTGGGCTACAACTGCCTTTTCCCCTTCTTCTTCATTTCTAATTTAAATAAAATCGATTTTTGGATATTAATTTCGATTCGATTCATAAACGAGAATCTCGATTCTTTTATGAATCGATTTTTGGAACCTACCAAAAGAAAGATTAGTCTCTTCTTTCATCAGGAAAAAAAAAGTATGTTTCTATCTGTTTCCGTTTTGCAGCAATTAGCATTAGAAGAGAGATAAGTTTAATCAGTTTTCACAAATCTATTTAAAATTCAAAGTAATTTAGCTTTTTTTCTAGATGGCCCTGGTTGATCTCTTTTGCTCTGCTGCCACCTGGTGGCCGTTTGTGTAATAACTACCATTTCTGCAACCGTTCTTTGCAGTTGAGAGGCTGCATCAAAGCCTTCTGTATGCTCTAGCATAAACCAAAACAAAAAAAAAACGTATAAATACGTCTTTGGGACACTTAGAACATTAAAAAAAACATATTTATACGTTATTGGGAGCAAATGAGTTAATTGGTTCAGAGTTTTGCAGTGGCATTTGATGGTTGCTCACCATACGGCATGAAAAAGTTTGAAACACATATAAGGCGCAACAAATTTAAGTTTTTACTGCATTTTCAGTTATATTGCAACTTACTACTTTAAGGTACATTTACAAAATTGTCTCGTTCATATACCAATGGTGCAGCATCAGGGTTAAGCGCACAGTTGCTGTTTTATATGCGGTCGCCATGCTGTCATCCACTGCAACCTTGGTAAAAGCATGTCAAACGTTGCTTTCCTTCTGAGGGAAGTTCCTCAGGATGACTTTAATAAGACCTGACGTCCGTGCTTATTACTCTATCCAGGGTAAGCTTCACAGCTTTTTTTTTTTTTTTTTCCTCTTGAGGACATGTGACATCCATCCATTTTCTATTCTATAAATAAATCAATTTTTCATACCACTTAACAAGTTCAGGGTTGTGGGGAACGAGACGCTGTGATTGGGCGATAGGTATTGTGCACCCTGGACCGGTCGCCAGTCAACTAGAGAATTTGAGATTGACAAAACATGTATGAAAATTGGTATGGACATCCCCACTCTCTTCTGTTATGGAATCGATGCTGTGTTGTCTCCAATTTGAAACAAGACAACTTGCTTGTTCCTTGGCTCTCTCCAGTTCTGCTTTCCTTCCGTTCCCCCCCCCCCCCCCCCGCCCTCTTCTCTTCCACTCAGCCTCCACTTCCACTTCCTTCGAAGCCTGACACTCACGAGTCTGTTTCACTGCCTACTCTTGCACCACGCTTAGGTGTGACTGACAGATTTTGGGTGAATTTCGCGATGACAGGCCTGTAAGCACTTCAGCACAACACAACGGTGTTGTAAATCAGAGACAGGCAGTATAAGGAGGAGGTTATTATTGGCACCTATCATGAACAATCACATCAACTCCATTTGATCTGAAATGCATTATGTATAGACGATGCGTCTGTCTCGAAGTGTTGATTTGTGATGAAAAGAGTTGGCATCAGTTGGACCTTAGAATTTTATGTTGTTGACAGACTGAATCTTCAATTTGGACAAAAAAAAAAAAAAAGTATTCAGACATCTGTTTATGACACCTACACAAACTGCAAATGGAAGAAAACATGATGTTGTGGAATTCCAACTTTCACTAATCAAGTACGATTTTCTTCTATATATTTTTGAGTGTATTTTTGGCCCAGTCATCCTGAACATTTGTGAGGTCAGAGGCTACAGACTCAAGAGGAGGCTGTTCTAGTTCACCTCTAAGAAGTTTGATGAGGTAAAAAGGTCAGAGCTCTCACATCTTTCCACACACAACACACACATGCCTTTTGAAACTTTGTGCACAGGGCAAGGAAAAGGTCTTGCTTGCCAAAAACTCTTACTGGCAAGTCGAAAGCATAAAATTGTCAAAAATGTATTGGCGAGATGAAGACTTAGGACTCAGAAAAGTCGTCCAAGATTAACACATTCATTGCCAGACCAGCAAAAAAAAATGCATCATTTGACGTCTTTTTCCGTCAATGGCAGTGAATGAGTTAAACATGGATCAAAATCAATGAAGCAATTAGAAATTGTTGATATAATGTACAGCAGGGGTGTCCAAACTTTTTCCTCTGAGGGCCACAGACAGAAAAATAGAAAGCTGCAAGGGCCACTTTGATTTTTTTTAAAAAGTTATTTATTAACACATTCATTGCCAGACCAGCAAAAAAAAATACATCATTTGACGTATTTTTCCGTCAATGGCAGTGAATGAGTTAAGAAGGCACAGAATGAATCTTAACCAAACATTGACTCATACTTACTTATACATATTTTCATTCTAGTAAGAACCATCTTTGTGATTTAATATTCCAGTGCAGCATAACAAAACAAAACATAATGAGTGCACTTTTCTCAGTACCCTCAAAACCAAACATTTGCAAAAACACGATGTAGTCAGAACAAACAATTCAATATTGAATACGGAACAACTCTGACCACGCGGGGTCATGTTGACTTCAATATCCAGCATGCTGTTCCGTCACTCACGGGGTCACGATGCCATTCCAAATAACAATATCATTGAGTACGAGCAGGTAGGAAATTATACACCTGGCAGCAAACAATTGGACGACTGCAGCACAACTGCTGTGAGAGAGATGCTCTGATGGAGTCAGGCAGGGTGACATGACAAACGCAGGCATATTGCGATGTGCAATGCAACATGAAATCTGACAAGAATTATATCACGTATATCCATGACAAGTAAATCTGAGCCTGAACCCACTGGGTTCATATTATGATCAATAATGCAAAACGTAGCTCCTTGCTCTTTCTGCTTTCAAACTGTGACAAAGTACAGTGAATCCCCATTTACAGCAGTGGGTGCGCCATCTTCGACAATGACATTATTCAGTTCAAATGCACACTAAAACACAAGTCAAAATCTCCGGAGAGGCAAAAGAATGTTACCTTCCAACATCCATATTGCAAAGGGGATGTGATGATAATTCATTTCAGAAACAGCCTTTGCATGCAGTCTAGCAACTCACTCTGCCAACTTTTAACTCATGTTGTGGAGCATGCAGGATTTTATGGAAGCCCATTCCCGGCAGTTATTAAAAAAAAAAAAAAAAAAAAAAAGGGAGGTTTTTTTTTTATTATTGTTTTTTTTTCTTTACGTTAGAACGAGAATCCGCCAGTGATTTTTTTTTTTCTTTTACACCATCAGTATGCTTCCATAGTTAGTGGCGGTGTAAAAAAAATAAAATAAAAATAAATAAAAAAATAAAAAAAATGTGTTAAAAAAAAAAAAAATAATTAAATAAATCCACTGGCGTTTTCTGACGGCGAAAAAAAAAAAAAAACTCCCTTTTTTTTTTTTTTTTTTTTAAACTGGCGGGAATGGGCTTCCATAGGATTTCCATCTGTCCATCAACTTTTTGTACCGCCAGAGCCATACCCCAGGCGGACAAGACTCTGGACCCCAAATGAATAAATAAATAAATAAATAAATAAGCACAAAAAAACCTGAACTGCAGTCATAACTCAGTTTTGTTGCAACTGCACACATCTACTGTTGCATCTCTCACCCACAATAACGTATTGGCGATGAGCAACTGTGATACACTCTCTCCCCGTTTCAAATTTAGTTTGTATGACCCCCGCAGGGCTTTAACTGCTAATGCGCACAAAACAAAGCTTGCTTGCGAAGCATTTCTTAAAGATAGGCACAATGGAACAACGTCACAAAGCAGGGAGTTCCCAGTGACCTATTAAAATGCAAAATAATGGCCGGCATTTTATTGTTTCTGCACTGCTGTCCCAGCTTGCAAGAAACTGAAAATTAGGCAAAACTTGCTTCCAGATCCTTTGCAAAACAATGGAAATGAAATTAGAAGTGGGTTTGTAGACATTGTGGCAAAGATCAAATTCATTTTAATGCTATGAGATGTCTTATAGTCACAAATGCCGTAGCATTGTTGGTGGGATGTCGACATAGTGTACGTGTGAATGTTTGATTTATTACCCACGTGATGAAATGCAAGTCAAACAATGAATTTGATTGTTGCTAAAATGTCAGCTACATTTTATTCTGTGTAGACGAGGTCTTTAGGAAAACATTGGAAGCTGATTAGGCTATTATAGCAACTTGATCCAGTTCAAAAAGATACACCGAAGAGCTCAACTGAGTCACCCACCGATTTATGTAAATTACTTTTCGTAAACCCTCCTCTATCACGGGTTCCAGGGTCATGGTCCCAATGTTTCACATATTTATGAATTTATTTATTTATTTTTGGTACAGTGTATTAACTCCATTTGGTTCTGCCTCCTGTTTATTTAGGGTGTACTGGAATTCCACTGGCAACCAATAGATGGCATCAAAGTGCTTAGTTTGACAGTACATTTGAAAGAACAAGAACGAAAGCAGAGGCACTTTAACACTTTGACCGCCAAAAACGTTTAACAACGTTTCGTAAAATCACGATGTATGCCGCCATAAACGTTAATTCTTTTCTTTCTTTTTTTTTTATTTTTTTTTTCAATAAATCTGTGGTCAGTGCAACGTCCAAGTGCAGCGCAGCCGGGTCAATGAGTTGTAAAATCCAAAACACCCACTAACTACGGTCAGCAGATGGCAGCGGTAGCTGCTCGGGCCCTAACTAGAGCTGCGAATTACAATGAAACATGACGCAATCTGATGAAATAGAACGTTTTCAAGGCTGACGTGAATGATCAAAGCCTCTGTAACATTAAATCTAATTTGACGGCGCGTCACTAAACAAAAAATAGTATCAAAGTCACTGTTGTGGACAAAATGTTGTTTATGTAGCAAAAGAACACAATATTCTGTTTGCTTCGAAAAATGAGTTAAAATGCTCGAAATCCGCTGGCATTGGGGTTTTTTTTTTACGTTTTTTTTTTATAAAGTGTGGCAGTAAAAGAGTTAAGCTCAGCTTAGTTTTTATCTGAAGTTTACTGAATGTGAAAATCCCCTTAGGCCTGCATGCCAGCGAGCGGCGAACATTTGCGAGGGTAGCGGGATATCGAGCTTTTGTCAGGGTTCAAGTTCGTAAAGACGTTTGACAACGTTTTTTTCTGGATGTGACGAGAAAACCCGCTAACACTGTTGATGAACGCTTGCGACCTTGAAACGAATCTTGATAAATCCGGGTGAAAAATAACCCTCGGAGGCTTTTGTCTTGCTTTTAACTTCCTACTTTAGCGACAGCTGTCGGTTCATTTCATAATGTACATCTTTGGGCATGATTATTACTTACTGTAAACACTAGAGGGATTGTACATAAACTTAGAATATGCTGAGATCATCTCACTGTTTTTTGTAGTTATTTTTTTTCTTTGTGTAATGATTATTGTGCCTGACGAAAACAAAACAAAGCAATATTGAACTAAATATATGATGCTTCGCTTCCGTCGGCCTTGCGACTGACCTCGTGTGTTTGTGTTGCTCTCAGGTGTGTCAATGACAATGGAAGCTCTCATTCCTCTTGTTTGTTTTCCAGCTTACTGTTCATCGCCGCCTCCTATATTTCCATATGCTTGCAAATGAACTTATGTGAGCGTGTGCTCGTGTGCGTGCGTGTGTGTGTGTGTGGGTGCGTTTTACCTTCCCAAGCGCAACCTGCAAGCTCATGTGAAACATCAACATCCCTACAGATGAATAGCAAATCAGACTGCAGCATAGAGAGGATCAGAGCCCCAAGGGCCAGTATATAAGACACAAAGAGCACCTCCCTCTTTTTTTTTTTCCCCCCCTCGCTCTGATTCACCACATGTTGTTTTTAATTCATCTTTTCCTCTTTGTTGTCTTTCTTGTTACCCTCTCTGGATTAAGAGTCACTTGTAATTTCTTGAAATATCTTGCTTTTGATCCCCCCCCCCCTTATCAGTACCTTTGTGCATATTAACAGCTCTTTTCTTTTGGTTATTCCAAGAAATTTAGTGGGCAGTTTACAAGCATGAATATTATCCAGTTAAAACAATCATTGCTTGGCTTAATATAGTTACGAAAAAAAGGCTACTCTCCAGTACGTTCATGTCTAAGATTGGAGATGACAGGATCAGTACTTGACATTGACCTTGACAATTCTCACAAGCCTTGAATCCAACAAGGCCAACAAGTTGTAAAAAACATAACGCAACTTCATGGCATTTACACATACTGTATTATACTTTCTGTATACTTAATTTTGTACATCCATCCATCCATTTTCTTAACCGCTTGCTCCTCAAAAGGGTCGCGGGGGTGCTGGAGCCTATCTCAGCTGGCTTTGGGCAGTAGGCAGGGGATACCCTGAACTGGTTGCCAGCCAATCGCGGGGCACACAGAGACGAACAACTATCCACACTCACACGCACACCCTAGGGACAATTCAGAGCGCCCAATTAACCTGCCATGCATGTCTTTGGAATGTGGGAGGAGACCGGAGTACCCGGAGAAGACCCACGCGGGCACGGGGAGAACATGCAAACTCCACCCAGGAAGGTCCGAGCCTGGACTCGAACCGGAGACCTCAGAACTAGGAAGCGGACGTGCTAACCACTCGACTTGAAAATATTATTATTATTATTATTATTATTATTATTATTATTATTATTATTATTATTATTACTATTATTATTATTATTATCAACATATCACTATATTATTATTATTATTATTATTATTATTATTATTATTATCATTATTATTATTATTATTATCATGATTATTATTATTATTATTATTATTACTCTCAACTTAACTTTATTTATAGAGCACTTTAAAACAAGCATTGCTGTATACAAAGTGCTGTACATGAAACAGAAATCGGTCATGCAGTAAGGAGGAAGTAAAATGAGAGCAAAACAAAACATTGTAAGCAGACAAGTGAATAAAATTTACATCAATAAATTAATAACAAGAAATAGGTAAGTCAAGTCAAATTTATTTATATAGCCCTTAATAACACAAACGTTTCAAAGGGCTTCACATGCCCACGGTTAACAAATACCAACGACATAAAAAAAAAATAAAACCTTGAGAAGGGGCAGCAGATGTGGTAATGAATTATTTTTATTATTATTATTATTATTATTATTATTATTAAAAAAGACACAAAAAGACACTAAATCAGAATTACTGTGCATGCGTCGTAAGCATCTCATTTTTTTTCATGCCCACATTTGTGCATTTGGATACACACATGCACGCCATTCTCTTGCCTCTCATCACGCAAAACAAGTGTTAGTGTTTCCACCGGGGGACACACACGCAGACACCAAATCGCGCAGTAGAGCATCTCAGTCTGTCTCGCTCATCTCTTGTCTTTCCGGCTCCCAAAAACCCACTGAGACCAATAAGCTGCTCCACGCAGGCTGAGTAAAATAGGAAGTAGACCTCCGCAGACAGTGACGCAGGGATGTTCTTTGCAGTCCTGCTAAGTCAGCTTCGCCTCCAGTGCAAGTCTGCCTGGAAAAAGACAGAGCGCCTTTGCAGGTGTAACTAATTAGGTAAATACCAGAATTGACAGAACCCAATTAATTCACTGGAGAAAGAAAGCTAAATAATTTACAGTGTGATTATTTCCGGCCCTGTCTGGCCTTTTTTTTATTATTTTTTTTTTCTTTCCAGGCTTGCAGTGCTTTCTCTCATATAAAACCTTGGGTGTTACTTCTCAATTTAGACAAGTGTTTATCAAGCCTTATTGAGCCAACACAACCATTTGAATTAAGAAAAATCTCACGACTCACCAGCCAGAAATATGATTGTGAAATAATGAGGATCTGGTCTCAATTTACTCACAAACTGACTTACTGTGTGCAAGTCAGTCTTGTTTCTTTATTTCTATATTATGTCACCATTCACAAAATTATTGGCCAGCATGACTTCTTTTTGTTTACTGCTTTACATTAGCCATATACGATTATATCTGTTTGTGAAGAGGGCGGTATCCACGGGCTAGTACTTCCCAAGTGTTATTATATACACATCAAGTGTATATAAGTGTATGTGTGGCGTGTGCACGGTTGCTATGTGTTTTTTTTGTTTTTGTTTTTTTGTGGTTGTTGTTGATGTCTATGCATCTGACACTTTCCATTGGAATCATACAAACTCTTTGATAAGAGAGGTTCCCACAGCGTCCACTCAAGATGCACATGCAGAAATCCAATTTTCAAACCAACTCCCTATGTGGTTTGGTTTGGAATGTGTCTTGCTCAATCATATTTCATGTGATTTTTTTATTATTTTTTTCTCCTTCCCCAAAGTTAAGAGGAATATAAGTTGGATATGACAAAAATTGGATTTGGGGCTGGCAGTCTGAACAAGGTCATCGACAAAATGATTGCAGAGGTGGATTTGTGAGTTTAACGAGATGGAGAGTTGTGACATTCACATTTTTTGGTCGTTCCGTCATCATAAGAAGTCATATTTCTGTGACATAATCTCTAATATCATTTATCAAGAGCTTTAATTTACAAGTATGATTGAATATGGGTTGTTTCAGAATGACTAAGCTTCTGGTGAACTTAAACCAGAGGTACTGCACATGAACGACAACTCCACCAAAATCCAATATTTAAAGGCGCAGTCTGCCGGATTCATTCAGGAAAATGCACTTTTTAAATACTGGATGTACACACTTTAACTTTCTCTCAGTCTACACATCTGTGTTTATGTTAATCTTTGGTGGTGATTTCGTCCTAAACCCCCACGCCCCCAGCCTGTATTTTGCCATTTTGTGTTTGTTTTGTAAACAGCGGGACATTTCTGTGGAAAGACAGTGTTTACACCCCCCCAGCTAAACAAACACAAAATGGCAAAATACAGGCTGGGGGTGTGGGTTTAAGATAAAATCACCCCCACACGAAAACGAAAAGCCCATATTTATAAATTGAGAAGTAGTTTGTTTGTTTAAATCCTGTATTTAAAAAGTGCATTTTCCTGAGTGAAACCGGCAGACAGCCCTTTTTAAAGGTGACTATTGCATATATTAGGGGTGTACACAAAATATTCACATTGGAAAATCAGTTTTGATTCGTTGAACCGAATTAAATCGGTTACATTTTAAAATCTTTGCATGTCAAGTATGCCAAGTAGACCAATTCAAATTTGAACTTAACCTTGCATCCACGACGTGGTAGGGAAACATCGTAATCCCACGGAATCGAACCGAATCAAATCATTGCATTTATAACCGTTGCATTCTTGAATCGTAATGTACCCCATGCATCGAGAATGATATTGAATTGTCTTTGAGAGAGACAGATAAACGGCTATAGCAATTATAGTAGTTTTTTGTCCTTTGACTTTATGACTTTACCTTTCTTACTTTGACCTACAAGCAGTTACGTCAACGGTTCGTTCATAGTCGATGTTACTTTGTGCTTATAAGGACATACTGATACGTTTGAGGTTAAATGCTCTCCTCTCATTTGCTATGTATGCATGTTTTTCTCCTTGTATGTAATATTTATGTATAATATAATATGCATTTGTATTTTCTTACTCTTCAGAAACATAATGTGTTTGGAACATTTATAATCTTCTGTTCTCATGACTAAAAACAAATGGAGGAAAAACAAACACATTTTAACAGCTGACTTATTTTTGTCTTTGGGTGCAAGTAGCCAAGCGTGATATAAAGCACAATAATATGAAACAGCTAATATCAATCACATTCACAAAGACTTTTTAGAACAAGAAAACAGATGCAGGTGTCCTTAAAGCAATAAAAAACAAAACAAAAAAAAACAGCAGTATGGCACTTAAGACAATAAAAAAAGAATAGCCCCTCTTTTTTTTGTTAAAATGTTCTTATTCAGAGAAAGAGCCGAAAGTAAATATTGCGTGGCAATAAAAAGACACATTATTGTTGGATGAAATTGATTGAACTGTCAGGGAGAAATAACTTTATTGAGGAGCAGATTAGAGACGGAGAAAACGACATGAAGCAGAAAATGATTAAACTGTGCGACTCTGGGCTTCGGAGTGTGTGTGTGTGTGTATGCGTGTGTCAGCAAATTCATTGTGAGCCCGTACTGACCAGGACTGCAGTTTATACCACACAATATAACCACAAACTCGCACGTGTGCAAGTATACTCAAAAAACACAAATTACTGCATCCAGCAATGAGTGCTTACAATTGCTGAACCTGACATGTTGTGCACATTGCTGACTGAATGGATTTCATATTCACTTAGCTTTGACCCAAGAAGAGACAAACGTTAAGTTTGTTTTGTTTTTTTTGCTGCAGTACATTTATGGAAATGTCAGTGTGTTGTGTTTCTGTGTCGACTCTGTGCTTTCTATCAAATTTACAGGTTGACTTTTCAAGAATGCAACTCATACGCTTTTTCTTTTTAGCTCGCCCCAAGGGGAAGTTAAATATTGAGCACGCTGCTGCTATTTTTTTTTTTTTTTTTTTTTTTTTTTTTTTTTTTTTTTAGCAAATGCATTGCCAAGACAGTGAAGCATCAATGACTTTCATTGGCACATCTTTTCCACTTTGATGGTTTTGCGTATGTGAGAGCGTTTCCTCTTCATTGACTCAGAACACCGCTGCTTCTAGAGGTTTTTGACAGCATCAACTGCAGGAGACTCTGAAGGGAAAACTTTCCCAAAACATTTGATGGAATGATGATGCAGGCGGCGTCCTATGACCACAGTCATACGAGACGAAACTTCTGTAGTGCATTGCCGCTTGAGAGTTATCGCAGTGTAGCAGTACGAGTATTCGGTCTTCAGTAGTTGTCTTTAACCTTGAATACTGAAAAAAATGTATATACATTTATTTTCAAATTCAAGACATAGGTATTGGCTTTACTGGTCAACAAAATGAACATGAAGAGTAGCCTTTGAATACAGAAAGTTTTGAGTTCTTGTATTCCCCATCTCCATGAAGCTTAAGGAAGTGTTCCTTTAGTATTGCTAGATAAATAGTTGTGCTAGTCTAGACTTGCTCAATTTGGCTTTGCAAATCATGCGGTTAGGACCCTCATCACTCAACTCTATATTTATAGAGCACTTTAAAATAACCACCACCGCTATTTATGAAGATAGAACCCAGGGAGAGCAGATACAACGAAAACATCAGAGTACCCAGAATTGAGCCCTGTGGAACACCATACGCTCCGTTATACGTGACTTCATATTGCATGTGGTTGGCGTCGGGCCGAAATCTCACAATTTGGTCCAAAAAAAAAATAAAAAAATGTTGAATGTGTTGAAAATGGTTTACTCTATTTGATGATGCAATGTTGCTGATTGAACAAACAATGCCGGGTTTGGGGTCTCCTGAAAAGTGACTATTTTGGAGGTATAAGGTTTTGGCCCGATGCCAGCAACATATTCATCCCAGCAAGGTAGCGTGATCACCTGTAGCCAATGAAGGTCAAGCGGGGCGTATCATCACACATCAAGTAAACTCTTTGTGAAGTAATGTAGAGCAGGAGGTTGTGCCACAGTTTGGGAGCGAGAATGAGCATGTTTTACACTGAGAAATAATTAGCCACATCCGAGCTGCACAAAGTCTTGCCTTTAAGGCACCGTGTCTGGTGTTAACACAACATGGTAGGAGATAGGAGGCTCACACCCCTGACCTGGCAACCACCTGGTACATTCGCACAGCATCAACCCGGCATTAACTTGGGAATGACTTGACCCTCCATTCCATGTATGTGTTGTTTGTACAGAATGGTGACCCAGAAAAAGAAATCTCATTTGGACAGACCGTGTAAAAGGCATTTTCGTCTCCACTGTGTAATCTGGACCTCAGCACCTCCAAGACCACCAGACTATCAAAGTTCACTGATCTTGAATTAGCGTGTAGTGTTTAAAGATAACAGATAAGATGGCGCTAATCTTGCAAACACAAGCTAGTTAGCCTCTAATAAGCAGCTCATACGATTTGTAGATTATTCGTTTACCTTAGGGGTCACTAACCTTTTTGAAATTGAGAGCTACTTCTTGCAAAGGATTACCTGTTTGACACAGACTTGCGAAATAACACATTGCTCAATTTTCCTCCAATTAGTTTATTAATAATTCATGATATTAATCTATATGAGCACTCTGATCATAATTTCTCACAAGAACTACCAACAATGATTTTACAAGGCAGGAACTAGATAAATAACTATTTGAAATTAAACAAACGGCCAGCAGGTGGCAGCAGAGCAAAGGGGATAAACCAGGGCCATGTAGAAAAAAAAGCTAAATTACTTACAATTTTAAATAGATTTGTGAAAACTGATGAAACTTAGCTCTCTTTTAATGCTAATTGCTGCCAAACGGAAACAGATAGAAACATACTTTTTTTTTCTTTCCTGATGAAAGAAGAGACTTTAATCTTTCTTTTGATAGGTTCCATGCTTTTATAGCAATAGAACACAATATTCTTTGGGCCTTGCAAAATCAGTCAAAATCCAGTAAAACAGCCGGTAGCGAACGGGATTGCTTCTGTGAAAATGGCTGGGAGTGAATGAGTTAATTATATTGGCTCTTGGGGCGTATTGAGCACCTCACACTGGATTAAGGATTGATATATCTACACGCTGAATTGATTGACACTTTGGACCATCATCATAAACACAACTGTGATGGAGTATACCTTCACAAAGGTTGTTTCTGCCAAAGATCCAGGCCCTTCGTTGTCATGTT
Organism: Festucalex cinctus; assembly: GCF_051991245.1. NCBI lineage: Eukaryota > Metazoa > Chordata > Actinopteri > Syngnathiformes > Syngnathidae > Festucalex > Festucalex cinctus. The sequence continues at coordinate 26,832,343 of NC_135414.1, forward strand.
CAGTGTACAGACTTTTCACTCTACTTAAGCACAAGCTGAATGTTGACAAACTCCTCGCAAACCAATGATGATGTAAGAGAAAGGAGTCTCATCGGCTGTGCAAAGAACACCCCCAAGCTTCTACCTCAAAGTGGCTGAAAGTAGAAAACGTCTACAGCAGAATATTTCTCATCTATTCTCTGCCTCAATTCTCATGATAACACCCCACAGCTCACGTCTGACTCTGCCGCCTCGCTGGGAGGTTTAAATATGTTTTCCCCGGGCCTCCCTCGGTGTAGGCGTTGACAAATAACCGCATGTATCTCACCATTTTGGCTCCGGCATGTAGGCTATTGTAACCGCGTGACCCCCTTAAACGGTTAGCCGGCGCACCTGATGTAGGTCCCGCACTCCCACTTCACCACCACGCCGTCAGACCGCCCACAGTACCCGACCATCGCTGGAACGATTGCAGCTCCCAAAGCACCCAACGAACAAGCGAGCGCTGTTTTGCTGAAACTGGTGAAACACATACAAATCGTAGTTTTGAGTTACGGGCTATAAACAAACAAGACACAGTAATATCTTCGGTGAAAAACACATCCATCACTGTTTAACTCTTTTCCTGCCAGACGTTATCAAAGAAAAACTTTGATATGAAAGAGCTTTGATCATTGACGAAAAGAGATACAATGCTTCCATCTGCTGGCCATAGTTTAGAGTGTTTTAGATTCCTCCATCCATTGACCAGGCAGCGCTGCACTTAGAAACACTGAGCACTGAGAAAATGTAAAAAAAAAAAATTGTTGACGTTATTTAACGTTTATGGCATTATACGTCGTGATTTTACTGATCGTTATTAAACGTTTTTGGCGGTCAAAGAGTTAAAAAAAAAAAGTTGAGCATTTTGCGGCATTTTTTTTGCTTGTTTTCTTCGCTGTGTTGGTAGGAAGTAGCAGTAGCGTCCTCTGGTCACTTTCAAATCATTGTTTGTTTTTCTTCAAGTTGTTTTACATTTTGTGTTGGCGCTTTGTTTGCTTTCGAGCGCTCCAGCACGTCCCCATTCATCATTGAAAATATAACGCATTGCAATTGCAGGTTGGTGGCAGATTGATTACAGACTGGTGCCTTTTCTTCACAAAGTAAGAATGAAGAAAAATGAAGCTCGTGTGTTTTCTGCTCACACAGACACGACGAGATGCAAATGCTGGTATCACGCAATCACATGCAATTCTCTCCCGCACACGTCCCGGCTTCATACTTAATTGCTTCTTTGATCATGTCTTTTTTTTCTTTTTTTTTCTTCAAACTCACACACACGCATGCATGCACGCACACACTACACACCACCAATCTCACCTATCACTGCTGTTGTCAGTCCAAGCTGCTCTTTTTTTTTTTTTTGCTCTGACAGTCATTGGGATTTATTCCGGACATTGTCTCAATAGTTCCCATGAGCGTGCGGGAAATGATACATGTTTCATCTCTTCCTTCCTTGGTTGCCATGGTGACCGGTGACTGGGTATGTCTTCGATCTTGAAACCTAATTTTGCATCAAATTGCAATAAGCGACATATTTTGCGCTTCCTGTAGTTTTGAGGGGAAGATAGAACAAGTCAAGCGAGTTGAAGCTGGTAAAAAAAAAAAAGTTTGGAAGAGCGAAAGTTTTACATCCTTTAGTTTTTACCAGACACCTTTTATTATTCCGCCGATTTAACACCAACAAAAGTGCCTGCGAGGCTTCAATCTAACTTAGCGCCTGAAATGTTTGACATTGGACCAGAAGGGATTGTAAGTGATGGTGATGGAAAGAAAGACGGACAGATAAGAGAGAGGGTGTGGTATTTGTTCTTTGTGGGATAAATATAGGAGGTGAGTGGGTGGGTTGAACAACAAGCTCGCAGTCGCAGGAGAAGAGGAGATGCAGCGCGACAAAAATAATGACACCAAAATAGAGAGAGTAAGACGATAGTAAGCGATACAGTAAGGAAGCCAGGTTGAAAAGTAATGACGTTTAAGGGAGAGACTTCGTCGTGCTAATTCTGAAATAATCATAGTAAAAGAGAGCCGGGGGGGGGGGGTTGACATGTTGAGTGGAGGGCAGAGGTAGACTAGAGGACGCATGTGCAGAGCCACGAGGATGCTGCTGGTAATCCTGATGACACGATGAAAGTGATGGACATACAGTCGAAGAGTAAAGCTTTGCGGCGAGTCAAACCTGCTGTGAAATCATGAAAAAGGACGAGGGGGTGATGCATGGAAAGGAACAAAAAAAAGATGACACACAAAATCCTCACTCTTTTATAGATCCCGTTGAATGGTTGCAGCCAATAGTTCTGCACAGTCTAACTTAAAAAGATGTGTTTGATTTGTGGCCTGGCGTGCCGTGGAACGAGCGGGACTCCGTCTGATTTATGAACTGGGGGCCTTCTGGTCAAGTTCTACTCCAGTGCACCACCCCTCTGCTTGCCCAGACGTTCGCAAGCATGTAGATCCCCGCTATGACCCCCCCCATTAATGAGCTTTGACTTCATAGCCAGAAATGATTGCATTTTTTTTAGTTCAAGAAATCGAGCGATATATATCTGTGCTCTGTATGAGATAAAAGACAGCATATTAAATAGGCCAGAGAGAGAAAAAAAATACAAAGCCCATGAGATATAAATCAAAGGTAACATGATTTAGTGTGGCGCTTTAATGAAGACTGACACAGTGGGACTGTGTGCACATGTTAGGATTGTGGGCATCTGTGTGGATTCATGTGTCGGTTGCTGTTTCTAGTACTGCAAACATGCATGTCAATTCACAGTGCTACATGTCAGCATGTGTACACATTTGGGGTGTCCAAACTTTTCACTCTTTTCTTTATCCATCTGCAGTCTCAGTACGCCTCTTGCTCACTTGGACGAAGTTCATTGCTCTAAGTTGAACCAACCATATGGTTTTCAGCCACAAGACAATCTGGTATCGGAGAGGCTACACTGCACGGAACATCTTAAGCATGGAAAACCCAGTTGGGTTGAACTCACCAAGCCAAAACAGTATTTCATTGCACTGCTCTGGGTATGTTGCTCCAATATGTTATGCGACGTGATGCAAATATCTGCTAAGTCCTACTCATCCCATCTGTGCAAAGTTGGGATCTGGCAGCAGGAAAGAGCGTGGACAGAAGAGGGAGACAACTGGAGACATACGTAACGAGTGCTGAGAGGGAGAGGTGAATTGGGTCGGAAAGACAGCGGAGAACAATCTGAAATGAATCTGGACACTCCAGATGGTTTGATGTTTGTTTGTGTGTGCAATGCACGCGTTTTGTTGTTGTACTTGCTGCCAGCGTGGAGTTACGTGTGGTTTGGGTTGCTTCAGGGCAAGCGGAAACATCTGGTTAGACCTGCAAGGAACAAGTTCTAAAAGAACAAAAAAAAAAAAAGGGAAAATCAGACTTTCTTGTAAACGTTTGGTTGACTGGATTTTGTCCTTGTGGACACACTAGTTGTCTCTGTGGGAGAGAGCCAGTTTTCTCAATAATAAAAGGTTACCTAATCAATTGGCCTTGTGATCTGACAAACTGCTGACTTTCATCTTGGAAACACACATACATGCACTGGTAATCAGTGTTGCCAGTAGTGTTGTTCCGATACGGTTTTTTGGCTCCCGATACCGATACCCAGCTTTGCAGTATCGGCCGATACCGATACCATACCGATACTTACGTTTTTTTTTTCCCTCAACATGAAAAAGCTGCCCTGCCATTGGTTCAGAGCATTTAAGGGCCAATAAGATATTTTAGATCGGCATGCAGTGAACATGTCACATATCAGTGAAGGTTGTGCACGAGCAAGACACAAGATGCTGCAACCAAAATCCTATATTAGCGTTGGAATTAATGGTATCGGCATGTTACTTGTGAGTAGTCGCCGATACCGATACCACTGTTTTTATGCAGTATCGGCACCTCTGCCGATACCAGTATCGGTATCGGAACAACAGCAGTTGCCAGGTGTACGATAATTATCATATTTGTACGATAATTTACCCTCTGTACGATGTACGATCAATAATCCTAAAAAAATTGGCAAATGTACAATAATTTGATCCATTTCGTCTTATTGCCGGTAAAACTCAAACTGCCAAGTTTTTTTTGCGAACCCTGAAGGTATCTCTTCTCATGTGACATAATACCAGCCAATCGCGCTTTGCTGAGCACGAGAAACGAGTGACGTCCATGCTTTGATTGGCTAAATGGTAAGTGCCCGCCCTCAGGAGACGCTCCAAAACAGGAAATCACGCAAGACTCAAACCACCTATCCAGTAATATATACAGATCAGTGACACGCAAGGAAGCCCTGAGTGCCTGTGAGCCGTGAGCGTTTTTAAACATATAAATATTTAAATATAAATATTTGACTGTCGCGAATCAGAGTATTTTGGTTATGACGGGTGTATGATAATTTCCATCAAAATACGATAATTTTGAGTCTATGGTACAATAATCCTATATTTCCCACTTGGCAACTTCTTCCACACAAAGCTACATTGCACAGTATATTCAAAATCATTTACATAGCATTCAGGCTATATTCTACATTCTTAAGCCTCTAATTGACCCTCATATATGCAAACACATGACTGTCATGCAGCCCAGTGACAGTGAGAAAAAACAACAACAAAAAACCTATAGCCCAAACTATGTTGTATGTGTCCGTATTCTCTCCATCCTGTTCAGGGTTGCAGGAGCCCATCCCGAGGGACTTAACACACACACTCACAACGTGCAAATTACACAAGGCCAATTTCAAGTCTGATTCCAACTTTTGTATCCTCCCACTGGCGACGCTCATCGTGCCGTGTACAAGGGAAAAGTGGAGTGATTTGCAGCTCCCAATTGGTTGAACGACCACTGAATGAACCCTAACAGCTTGAAAATCAGGCCTAATTATAGCATTTTTTTTTGTGTGACTAGTGTAGCATTTTTAGCACTGTGCTTTCATTGTATTTTTGTGTTATGTATTATAAATTGTTGTGCCTTGAGATACGAATGACATGACTTTAGAAGTTTTTTTTTTTTTTTTTTGCTTTAAGTTAACTTAAATTTGAGCAATATCATTGTGGTGGCAGTCAACTGACCTTGTCACTTCACAACAAGCAGCAGTTTGGCAGATAGAATGCAATTCTTTACAAAATCATGTTAAAATTTACTGTCAAACTGATAAAACAAAAAAAATAAAAAATAAATATAACAACATAGCTTTGGTTTCGATACCTTTGCTCATCTTAATGCTAACAATGCAAAACACCATAGACGGGTTTAAGAATAACATGGGGTGTCACAATATTATAACATAGGCGGCCTAATATTAGATATCAAACATTGGAGCAACACATGCAAACAGTTAATATCATAATATTCATAGGCATACATTTTTTATCCTCTGCAAAGAATGACTAATGTGGCTGTCTGTATGATTGTACACCCAGATGGTGAAGGCATTCACACCAAAAGGAGCAGTACAATGTTAAAGTGAATTGAAGTTATAAAAAAATATATATATATTTTATTTGTCATTACTGTGTTTTTTTTTTTTTAATAGTATCACTATTTTTCTTAAAAAAATAATGATAACAATTATATATATTTTTGGGAGACGTTACCAATTTGTTGACAATGTATGTCAAAATATTACTAAATACAACTTGAACATTTTATTATCTTATTTCCTAAAGTTTTTGTTGAATGTGACTTGGACTGTATCTTTGTGAACTATGATTCAAGACCACCGTCCTGATATTGTTTTTTTTTGTTGTTTTTTTTTTTTTTTCTTCCAGCTGAATCATGTGGTGGTGTGATCCAAGGCCTGAACGGAACGATAGAATCGCCTGGTTTCCCCCACGGCTATCCCAACTACGCCAACTGTACGTGGCTGATAATAACAGGCGAGCGAAACAGGATCCAGCTCACCTTCGTCACGCTTGCACTGGAGGAAGACTTTGATATGGTGTCCGTATATGATGGACAACCTTCGCCTGGGAACTTAAAAATGAGGTTAGAATATTTTATTTATTTTTTTTTTTTTGTGGTGATATTTTCTGTTGACGCTGTCACCCGAACCTGATAAAAAGTGTCAACTCACGCACTGATACACATTTTCTGTCACACACACTCTCCCTCTGACACTAAATGGAGAGAAACAATGTTTTTCTTTCCAGCACCGATTTTCATACGTCTTATCTTATTTGGCAAATGACGCCCGTGTTAGACTTAACACTTGACACTGCCAAGCTTAAATATGAGTGGATTTTCTTTAGCCAAGGCATATTATAGGGATAGCATTTACTAATTGGGTCGTTTCTTTTTCACGGTGAAAATCTTATCTTGCCAAATACGGTAACTTATAGTAGCTCTACATACATTTTATTTATTTATTTTTTAACATGAGACAAACAGCTGTTAGAATGCTTTTATGTTATATTTTACTGACAGTGCACTATTATTTATTTTTTATGTAACAAAATTATATCAATAAAACATAATTTAATTTAATGTGAATAATATTATATTCATTTAGAATTAACTAGTTAACTAATTTGCTCCCAATAATGTGTAAATACGTTTTTTTTTTATATTTTAAGTGTCCCAAAGATGTATTTATACGTTTTGTTTTGGGTTTTTTTGTTGTTTTTTATGCTCGAGCATAGAGAAGGCTTCGATGCAGCCTTTCAACTGCAAAGAATGGTTGCAGAAATGGTAGTTATTACACAAACGGCCAGCAGGTGGCAGCAGAGCAAAGGAGCTCAACCAGGGCCATCTAGAAAAAAAGCTCAATTACTTACAATTTTAAAGAGATTTGTGAAAACTGATGAAACGTAGCTATCTTCTAATGCTAATTGCTGCAAAACGGAAACAGATAGAAACATACTTTTTTTTCCTGATGAAAGAAGAGAATTTAATCTTTCTCTTGGTAGGTTTCATGCTTTTATAGCAATAGAACACAATATTCTTTGGGCCTTGCAAAATCAGTCAAAATCCAATAAAACAGCCGGGAGCGAACGGGATTGTTTCTGTGAAAATGGCTGGGAGTGAATGAGTTAATTTTACAATATTAATTGTAGAACCAATCTGGTCATTTATTTAATTATTAATTTCTTTCTTTATTTTTTTTATAGTGTTTAACTGTTTTGTTTTACTGTTTAAATGTTTTTATTTGGTAGTTACTAAGTTTTTAGCTCCAGTGTTTTCTCATGGGGGAGCCTCCACACTGGGAGGGGTGGCTGTTCTTCTCCTGCGGGCAGGCGGTTATCCCGGGGGCCCCTTGGCCCCGGGGGAGCTGCAGCTCGCTTCAGTCGCCGGTCCCTAGGATGGCATTGCTCCCTGTGGTGGTTGGCCGTCATCCCTCTCAGTGTGGATGAACTCCTCCTGGGTGCCTTTCCTCACAGGGTTCTTCTGTGCCCCTCCATGTGGTGGTTTGTGTGTGTCTGTGGGTGCGAACATGGGGATATGGTGGGGGGGGCTTTTTCTTTTTGTTGTATTATGGATGTTTTAATTGTTCAGCACTTTAAGTTGCATTTGAATTCATGAAAGGTGCTACATAAATCAAGTTTGATTTGATTTATCCTTGATTCAACCCATCGCCACCTGATGTGTCACTGTTACAGATTCACTTATTCTGTATATTTTAATAGTAGCAGTCGTGAAATAAATACAAGATTAGCAATCAATGTAAAAATGTTCTTTTTAAGTCAAGTTTTTGTACATTACAGCTTTCAATTTCCTTCCTCTGTGTATATGACAAACAAGTCGCAAAGATGCGCCAATGTTGTCATCATTAACATATTCAGGCCAGAATGCCAAACAAGTTAAAAGGCATTGCTGAACTGGCAGCTTCGGTATTTGGTGATTTGTTGCAGTGCAGAAAGGGTCGTTAGAACAGCGTCCACAGAGTTGGCTCGCTGTTGGGAGCTTATTCATCACAGAGTTTGTGTGTAGGAGGGATGAGCAGGGAAGGCATACACTGTTATGTTTGAGCTTGCTAGTGCAGTTTTGGATAACAGTGTTATTTTTTTTGTTAAAACGTTATATCCAGCAGCTTTATTATGTCTCTGAGTGAGAAGAATACCTATTTAGCAGTTTGCCCAGAGGAGGACAAAAGGACTGCTGACTTTACTGAGCTTCTAGAAAATACACATATTTTTCCACACACTGTGTATCAGCTGGCTGATGATTCAGATGATGATGATAGCGTGGCCATGCTTCGCTTGCTCACCAAGATATTCTTGCAATACTATTTAGATCGCCTCATCAAACTAGGAGCCCACATCTACTACATACATTTACATACTCGGGGGTTTGTTTGAAAAAAAAAAAAAAAAAAAAAAAAGGTATTTGTTAACACTTGAAAAAAAATAGGGAAAAATAGAAATAATGGGAAAAAATAGCAGAATAAAATAGAAAAAATTTGAAAAATATTTTTTTGTAAAATAAAAAAAAAAAAAAAAGGTATTTGTTAAAACACTTGAAAAAAATAAGGAAAAATAGAAATAATGGGAAAAAATAGCAGAATAAAATAGAAAAAATTGAAAAATATTTTTTTGTAAAAAAAAAAAGGTATTTGTTAACACTTGAAAAAAAATAGGGAAAAATAGAAATAATGGGAAAAAATAGCAGAATAAAATAGAAAAAAATTGAAAAGTATTTTTTTGTAAAATAAAAAAAATAAAAAAAAAGGTATTTGTTAAAACACTTGAAAAAAATAAGGAAAAATAGAAATAATGGGAAAAAATAGCAGAATAAAATTGAAAAAATTGAAAAATATTTTTTTGTAAAAAAAAAAAGTATTTGTTAACACTTGAAAAAAAATAGGGAAAAATAGAAATAATGGGAAAAAATAGCAGAATAAAATAGAAAAAAATGGAAAAATATTTTTTTGTAAAATAAAAAAAATAAAAAAAACATGCATTCTTCACTGAATGCGAAAATCATGTAATCTTTAGATGTTTGCTGAACTGAGGTTGACATCTTGTAAGACTTCAAGTACTTGAAAACTTATGTTAAATTCCACGTTATAAGAGCTCAGGGATGTTTAACTTTATCTCCATAAAGCTGTATCACTTTTATCACTTTTTTTTTTTTTGTTGTTGTCGTCTTTATCGGCTTGGCTGGTAACACTAAGTGAAATATATACAAATGCTTCCTTCATTATGCTTAGCACCACTGGAAGTGTTTTCTAATTAGACATAAATACATGGTATTTTATTTTTTTTTATCATTATGATTAAATACAATTATAGTAAAGACATACGAAAAACAAAACACAATCACCAAAGCGTGTAATTGTGTGTGCTTGTGTGTGTGTCGTGAAGCTTGTTGGCGCAATCATTGCTCGGCGTGCGGGCCTCGCACAAGGTGAGTTGACAGCTGTGCCAACAGCCTCCAGTGAAGTCCAGCTGTGTCGAGACAACAGGAGAGTGAAGTGTTACCAGCAGCTCACTTGCGCTTGGCCCCTCGGAGCAATTTTCAAGTCCCTCGCAGCTGATGCTCTTTTCTCTGACTCCACGATGTTTTTGCTCGACCCGTTGAACGCAGCACTTTCTTTCTGCTAATGATAATAATTATGAATTAATGATGATGATGATGATGATTTTTATGCTTCAAGGCAGAGGTGGGAGTACATATACATATATGCAAGTCGTAAGTAAGTCTCAAACAGACAAGTGGTATGTGCGGATGGGATATTACAGGATGTCATGGCATTACCAGTGGTGTCCCACAGGGGTCAGTGCTGTGCCCTAAGCGTTTCATTTTATGCATGAATGTTGACACTTTATTTTAATCAAACTGTACATTCAACAAACGTAGATGTTGTGTTGCTTATGTTTGAGTTTCAAACCTTGCATGTTGTTAGACATTTTCCTGATTTCATCTTTCACTTTGGCCACTGGTGACAATGACTTGTCAAGGTAGTTGGATCTCATGTCAAAGTCAAGTTCAGTCTCATGAATGCAAAGTCGAATGGAAGTCACAACGCCATATGCAAATCATAAAATTAGCAACTTAAGTCGACTCGAGTCCAAATCATGGGACCCGAGTCGACCACCTCTGCTTTAAGGTGTCACTGTTTAAACAATAGCCTAATAGTTTCAAAATATACTTTACATCTAAACATACTGCATATGTGGATTTTTTTTTCCTGTAAAGGTGACCAAAACATTTTTTTCTTTTTCTAAAACTGGATTGTCACAATATGGTTGAAGTTTCAACTCCTCCTCTCAATGTGGCTCATTTAAGATATACAGTACATTATAGCCTCTTTCAAATGTGGATTAAAAAAAATAAAAATAAAAAAAATTGACCATTGACCATTAAATAAGGTCTAAATATGGTAAACCGTAATACTGGTGCTGACTAGGGATGTAACGATAAGGGCAATATCGTGATATTGTGATATTAAAACTGCCACGATATCGTCGTCGTCATGTTTAAAAGGAACACATCTGTTAAAAAAAAGTCAGGTTGATTTCCATTTGTGCAGTTCTAGCACCCTCTAGTGGCTAGTTTATTAGTGCAACTTAATTTTCATTAGGGATGTTTTGGCCTTCTATGTTTAAAATATATGCTAATTGACAGATGAAGGGGAACCTAATTTGCTTGTGAAGCCATCAATGTGTTTGTATTATCAAGTAAGTGCCTCAATATTGTTATTAGAGATTGTAAGTGGTTTATATGTATTGCTGTTATGTACAAAAGCACAATATTGTGCTTTATTTTTTTTTTTAGTATGAGCTTTTTTTTTTTTAACATTGTGATCTTTTTTAAATATCGTCAACCCCCCACAATATCGTGATAATATCGTATTGTGATGTTTGGATATCGTTACATCCCTAGTGATGACTGCACTCCTGTTTTATGGGTGTGTGTGTGGAATCAATGGTGGTCTGTTGTGTGGCCTCTCTCAACACTGACATGAGCCCATCGCTTGTGCTCACGTTGTCATCCGGACGAAAAGCAATAGGATCTTGAACGCCTTCTTTTGTTCTCAAAGAGGAGTCCGGCTATATCTTCCTTTTGCAGACAGCCGAGCAACTGCCCTCAGACCTTAGGTGGGGCAAATTTCGCAATCTCGCAGGAAAGACCTGACATCTGAGGCTTCTTCCTCGGCGGCCCCAGCTGTGCATCAGCAGCAGTAAATCTCCTCCATCCCACTCACGCTGATGAAAGATGGCAACAGCATGCACATCTTTATTTCTTCATTTGTTTTTGAAACAGAAAAGCCTCCTCAGTGCAATTGCCAGGATCCGCCCCCTGCTTCGCTGAAGTTAAAAAAATGACGATTCGCACAGTGTCCTTAAATCCCCAAATCCTGTAAAACTTATTTTACATCTGTATTGAGAAATGAAAAGTTGATGTAAAACTTTGATTTATTGGAACACGGCGTGCACGGATAGGTAGCAACGTTTTAGAATATGCTGAGAAAGATGTTTAAAAGTTACTTTTCAATTGCCACTCCGCAGCTTGGCGCCACCGAAATCAAATGCATTTGAGTGAAATCCAGCTGACCGTAGACACTTTTTACTGCCACCATCTCTCATACTTATCCACTGTGAATTAATGAAAGGGCATCTTTAAGTGGGCACCCTAGTTTATTTTTTTCCTACAGGTCTTTGAAAATGTAGTTTATTGCTGAAGGATGCATGTATTGGCTAAGCTAGTAAAATGTTTGGAGATATTGGTATTGATTTGATTAGCTCATTACGTACTTGCTAATCCCGTTATTCTGATACAGTGCCTCGTAATATGAAGATATTTTTTACATTGCCCTAATGCAGGGGTGTCCAAACTACTACTTGGGGAATTTCTTTGTTTGGGCAAGATATAACATAGCAAAGTAAAGACATAAGAGTGTGTATGTGTGAAAGAAAATGACTTGTCTTTCTCTCTGCATGTCTGATTACAATCCCAGATTAACCTGTCAAAGATATTTCGTGTCAACAACTTCAGAAGTGTGCTAGCACAGTCAAACTTTCACAACCATCACTTCTTTGCTGTGAGTGCAGTGTAAAACCGACGCTTTCCTGTGAAAAATAGGCCAACACTAGATAACCAGGCAATGGAACTAATCCAAGACTACCGCAAGGGAAGCAAAGAGTGACATGAAGAGGGAGCGTGGTGAGGGGAGAAGGTAGGACGGCTGGGGGTGAGGGGTTGAGGTGAGGAGGGAGGGAGGCACAGAAGCACGCCGACAAAGAGACCCGGGGCCAACGGAAGACTTAAACACACACACGCGCGCGCACGCCGACACGCGCAAACACACTGGGCGGATGCTAAAGCTAGTCGAACTAAGTCCCGCTGCGGTTGGTAGTTCTGTCCGTCTGCCTGTGCCGTATTGTGTCCTTGATAATTCTCTAAGCTGCTTCCACTTGTCACCAGCTCATCACAAAGTTGAGTGCAGTTTTCACATTATGTTAAGAGTTGAATTGTTGAAAAGTTGATATCCATGTGAATTAGTTTGCTCAGCATATAGATTTCAACCACTCTTAACACCTTTTAGAATTGACTAGCATGCTTTTGAGTTACCGTATTTTCCGCACTATAAGCCTTCAATTTTTTCAAAAGCTGACCGTGCGCCTTATAACCCGGCGCGCCTTATATATGGATCAATATTGAGCCGCAACAGGTCTCGCTGTCAAGACGCTATCGGTGACGATGCACGATCGGTGACGCGCATGCGCAGAAGATCCCGCCATCTTGGATCGCTAGCTAATACTAATACTTTACCTCAGAGAAAATAATAAAACAGCTGTTTATTCATTTTGGGAGTGAATGGAGTTGTCAGAAAGCTGGTTTGTAATCTATTAATAAAGTTTGACTGACCTATCTGACTGTTTTGTTGACATTCCCTTTCGCGCAGCACCATCTAATGGATGCATAACGTAACCCCGGCCTCTACTGTAGCGCCTTATATATGGAAAAAGTTTTAAAATGTGTCATTCACTGAAGGTGCTCCTTATACTGCGGTGTGCCTTATATATGAAAAAAAGTTTTGAAATATGTCATTCATTGAAGGTGCGCCTTATAATGCGGTGCGCCTTATAGTGCGGAAAATACGGTAAAAACTTTTAGGTACGCCGTTGTATGTGTGTGCGCATGTGTTGGATGGGCAAGCTAAAGTGACTCTCTTAAGGTTGTTAAATGCCAGTGTCAATGACAAGTATGTCTGAAAGTTTGGTGGAGCTGCCTATAGACGATGCTAAAATCAATGCGCGCAGGCATTTATCTTTTTGTACGTCTCCAAAAATGGGAAGACACTAGCAAGGAGGCTAAAATCAATGTAGACCAGCATCATTTGCTAGTAAATTGATCCAACCTGACGACAGAAATACAAGCCTGATGACACATGATGGCAATGGCAGCACTCTTGGAGTCCCTCCTAAAGAGGGAACTATTTTGTGCAGCCCAGTGGTTTCTCTTCAGAAACCACTTATCACAATTTTTGCGACGTTTTTTTTTTTCCTTTTTTTTTTTTTTGTATGTTCAGTATAACAGTATGTTCTTCTTCCAAGCTTTCTCAAAGGCAGTGCAATCAATTACGCATAAATTTTATTTGCTGTAAAAATGAATCGGATCATTTAATCTTTCCGTGAACTCTTGTGAAATATCCAGTTCACTTGTTCGGGGGAAAAGTGCTAGCTTCAGTTGCTAGTATGTAATTGAGGAGATTTTATTTTCCTTAACCGAAGTGTTGTTTAACATGCATAGCATACTTGTTAATTTTTCAAGTAGACCCACTAACACCTAAAAAGTGTGACGTTATACTGACTGAAAGTGACAGAGAGGGTCACTTGGGGGCTGGTTTGGTAGTGATTCAGCAGTTGACGGCAGGACTGATGAGAATATTTAGGTCAGCGGGCCTCCTACTGCACTAAACACCTGTTAATGCTGAGAGACAGCACTGAAATGAAATAAGAGAAAGCAGAGTCGGAGAAGCAAAAGTGGAAAGAAAACAGCCGAATCACCATTTTGACACTTAATTTATAGAAGGCTGTGCTCCTGCTGAGATTTGCTTAAGTTGTCCCAAGGTTGTCTTGTTGACACACAACATCCTCGTTCTCATCCCATAAGTTGCTTATTCCACATTGCAAACATACTGTAGCTATAAACGTGCCAACTTGATAGCCGATTAGTTTGTCAAAATCCAATTAAATCAAGTCACCCTGAATTTTACTGACTCGTGTAACGTCTGATTTGCTCATTTAGCTTGATTACACTCTGTCAGGCCAAGAAATCCTTAGACACGTTCTACATTGGGTCTCAGGGTACTATACGCCGCCCACTGCTCATCCAGGATGAGCTCAATGAAGAGAATGTTGTACATAAACATTGTGAGACAAATAAAAAAAAAAACTGTTTTACCTTCACCTTTATTTAACACTCATTTAACTCATTTTCTCCCAATAACGTGTAAATACGTTTTTTCCCCAATGTTTTAAGTTTCCCAAAGACGTATTTAGACGTTTTTTTTTTTTTTTTTTTTTATGCTAGAGCATACAGAAGGCTTTGATGCAGCCTCTCAACTGCAAAGAACGGTTGCAGAAATGGTGGTTATTACACAAACGGCCAGCAGGTGACAGCAGAGCAAAGGAGATCAACCAGGGCCATCTAGAAAAAAAGCTAAATTACTTACAATTTTAAATAGATTTGTGAAAACTGATGAAACTTAGCTCTCTTCTCATGCTAATTGCTGCAAAACGGAAACAGATAGAAACTTACTTTTTTTCCTGATGAAAGAAGAGACTTTAATCTTTCTTTTGATAGGTTCCATGCTTTTATAGCAATAGAACACAATATTCTATGGGCCTTGCAAAATCAGTCAAAATCCAGTAAAACTGCCGGGAGCGAACGGGATTGCTTCTGTGAAAATGGCTGGGAGTGAATGAGTTAAATGTATACTGTACTACACAAACATAATCTTATATACAGTTTAAAAGTGCACCAGAATCTGGTTGACTGATCTGAAGTTAACAGATTTTCCCTTGACTTGGAGCCTCAAGAGAAAACCAATGCAAACGTGGCTCACAAATAAATCGGTGATGACATTATACACCTTTTTTTTTTAAATTTAACTGTGACAGGGGGAGGAGCTTGTAAGACAGTCACATCGATAGGACAACCTGAATTCAACCCTATTTAATTCAATCCCTTTTGCATAGCAATTAATTTCTGTTTTGCATTTCAAAACCCTATACATTATAAGACGTAATGTGCACAGGCATTTAGAAACCACACCCCTGGCGTTCTTCTCCTCACTGCTTGACTGGCTGACTAACTGGCTGACTGAATGGCTGCCTGTCATTTTTAGAACATCTGAGCTGGGATTTATCTTCTAGTTCCCCCCCCCCTCTGGGTGTTTGCATGGTGTGAATATGAAATCAACACACCCTGAAAGTGCAGATAGAAATATATACGTTTGTTTCAGCCGCATCAAGGTGGAAGAAAAAGTTTCATTTTCATTTTGTTTTTGACATATCGGAGTAGAAGTAGGAAAAACTTTATTTCACAACATAAACCAAAAGATGCTCACTTCATTACTTGCTCTCTGTTAAATCCATACACCAGGAAATAACATTTCTTGTTATAAATTCCACTTTGAAACTTCCACTCAGCTGCACGGTGAACCAAAATGACTCGACATTTTCTTCTCTGTAGGAAACTTCTTCTAATGAATCTCAAGAGTTGTTTTGCTCTTTTTAGTCATGAAACAATTTTCTGAAGGTGTGTTTTGAATAAGTATCGCATTACATTTCGACCACCGGAAACTTTTCTTTACTTGACAACATTAGTAACTATGCAGCAGACTTTTTTTTTTTTTTTTTTTTTAAAGTCTGTGGACAAGGAATGCATAAACTATGATCAATAATGGCTTCTCGGGGAATCCATAAAGATGAGTGCAAGGTGTTATATTTGCAGCATCCAATTCTTTCCCATTTGTCATGTTGCAGACATTATTTCCTTCTTTCTCACCACCCAGGAGTTTGCAAACTTATGGGCGTGTTCTTGAGCAAACAAGATTGTTTGCTTGTTTTTGGATTCCTGCAGGAAAAAAAAAAAAGGTTTAATATGCAAATTTTCTGAATGTTAGGGAACTGTATTACAGTATGGTGGGTGTATTGAAATGTCAAATTTGGTTGTGTAGGCCGCTTGTATTGTGAAAAATTGGAACATTCTATTCCATGCTTGACTTGTGCGCGAGTAGGTGTTGAGGTTGGTTTTCAGAGGTTATTATATGTGAGTTTTCCTTAAATAGATGCACATTTGATTCCGGTAAATTGCCGACATGTTCTCTCATTACTCTACCGATGATGTGTGCATGATAGAGCCATATACAGCAAACCCAAGGAGACACCAATTTTAACTATGTGGAGCTCATCTACTGGCTGTCTGCCCAGAGAAAAAGGAACAAGTATAGTGGAACCCTTTTTAGATGGAGCGCAATCGCAGTGCCGTGGCTGACAGTGATAAATTCACCATCATCATCATCATCATTATTATTATTATTATTATTATTATTATTATTATTATTGATGGGCAAGTACCGATACCAGGTATCGGTATCGGGCCGATACCAGCCTTTTTTCAAGTACTCGAGTACTCGTGACGCAGATGGGGAATACGTTAAGTGAGTCCTCCTTGCCTGTAAGTGGCGCTAGCTTGCAGCAGTTTTTCACCAAAAGTTCACCGGTTTGGAAATACTTCAAAATTGTGAATCTTAAACTAAAAGAGTATTTTTGTGTTTTATTTTGAGCGTTAAGACTATTGAAGAGTGACTGTGCTGTTTTTTTTTTTTTTTTCAAAATTAAAGGAAATATATTTGTTAAAAAATATGTTTTAGTGATTTTTTTTCCATTTTGTCGAAATGTACTACTGGTATCGGCAGTTGGTATCGGTATCGGTGAGTATTGAGTATCGGTATCGGTCTGAAAAAAAGTGGTATCGAACATCCATTATTATTATTATTATTATTATTATTATTATTATTATTATTTTGTAACTTAAGAGACATATTGTCTCTAAAAGTTCTGATCAATTCCAGATTGTTTGATCTCGGTGACATTCAGCTTGCCACCAAAACTAAATCTAATATCCAACTTGAAATTGATGTGAACCAAAAATCACATGGCACATCTCCAAACAAGAATGTCTTTGGGGGGCGTCAGATGACTATTGAACAATTGATGAATATTGAATCTGGGCATGTTTAATTGTACGGGAAGGAATACATAATTTCTTTTGTTATATGAATGAGAACAGGAATGGCAACAAATAATTAATCGCACCTCCTGCGTTTAATTGTTGTGCCTGTCACTATATGTCGCTGGCATAGATAGATGAACAAAGGTACATTGGCAATAAAAAATATATAGCTTTGGATAATTTGCTATGGCACCCCTTGATGATCTTTCATGACACGCTAGTGTGCCACGTTACTCTGGTTCGGACTTCCTGCTGTGGTAGAAAGAAATAAGTGATGAGAGATGACTGACAGCTGCCAAATCCGATGGACCGGCCAGGGTGATTTGTCACACGAAACACACCTAGAATGAATATTTCAGGAGGGATCTTCAAACACACTCATCTTTTATTCTATCCAAAATTCTTACATGGCAAAAAAAAAAGTTTTTGTAGCCAACAGCCAGCAAATATGGAGGGCTGCTGACATGGAGTGATAAAAATGGAAGGAATAATGTGTGTTAAGTGTAGAGGCTGTGCGTTAGCTTAAAAACAGAGAGGGAAGATTGATGTGAGCCTGTAAATGTATTTACTACTAAGAGCAAATGGAGATTGGGTGTTGGCAGGCTAAGAAGATGGCATGTTGAACCTTCTCCTGGCTGGGTTACTGGCCCTGGCCATCAGACCTTTACAGCTGCCACTTTAGTGTTAATACAATCACTTCACTGGAGAGCCACCGCTGCGCGCATCACATCCAAGGAACTAGTGCTGGTCCACAGGGCAATATATCAGATTCTTATGTGCAATCTTTGAATTGGAACACGCACCGGAGACTAAAGCTGCGTCCCGAGTTTTCCTCTCGCGCCGTCTCTCCTGCCGTAAAGCGATATTGATTAGGTAATATCATTAAATGCTGATCAAAAGCACTTCTCAGATCTCAGAAAAAGAGGTCATTTCAGTTTGTGTAGTTCTTTCTCAGGAGCGGACAAATGATTTCACTGCAAGCAGATGATGGTGTTGACGTGGCCTAACATTTACTATTTGTTTTGAAACTTCCAGGGATGTAACGTTTTTGTTTTCCTCAGTGTAACGTTGGTGTTTGTTGACGCTGACAACCTGGGGAAAACCAGCCAAAACAGTTCCCTTGAGTGTTGAATAGGGAATAGGGAAAATTTGTGAAATGATCCCAAGAAGATACGTGTTGAATCAACACTCTTAAAAAACACACACAAAAACAAACAAAATTAAATAAACTTGTAAAATACTCCTTATTAACTCTTTGACTGCCAAAAACGTTTAATCACGATTAATAAAATCACAATGTATGCCGCCATAAACGTTAAATGACGTCAACTACCTTTTCTTTTTCTTTTTCTTTTTTTAAATCAATGGGCAGTGCAACATCTAAGTGCAGGGTTGCCTGGTCAATGGGTTGTGGAATCAAAAACACTCACTAACTATGGCCACCAGATGGCAGCATTGTATCTCTTCAATGGGCTGCCCGTGTATCAAATTACAATGTGTAACAACTATTGCCTAGGTCCATTCCACCCTCTAATTTTTTTTTTAGTTTGCTTCTCTTGAAGCAAATTCTCTGCAGTGCATGAATATGCCAATGCCCAGACAGGATCCAGCCTGGTCAGCTCTACAGGTGGTCCTTGCCACCAACAAAACTCTTTTGAAGCCGCTGACCAGGTGACAAAGGAATTTATGCGTCTGCCAAAGGAGTGTATTTCCAGCAGTCTGCTCGGAGCCCGAACAAATGGCTCCAATGGTTTGGAATACACAAATGACCGATCAAAGGAATGTTCATGACTTCTTATCAATCACAAAAGGATACTCTGGCGCCTCGCCCTTCCTGGAACGTCTAGATGGAGCAACAACACCTCCAAGTGGCGAAACTTGGAACTATCCTTAGTGACAATTCACATAAGTAACCGCATTTTACACATTTATATCATGATAATTCTTGACAGACAACTGAACTACGAATGATTCATGTTATATCTTTGTGTGTATGAACATCCTATTTCATGTGTACTCCATAAAGAATGAAAGATAATCAATGTCTCTCAGTTCAGTCAGATTAGACAAGTAGAAGTTACCTCACAAGTTAGTTTATGATGCATTAATTACAATGTGTGTTAAACGGGTTGTGTGGGAAAACTGATTTGCCAGACTGACCAAATTTAATGCCAAATTATTAATCTTTTTAATAATTTTCCTCTGAGAGTCTGCGCGAGCGAACAGAAGGGTGTGCCTTCACCTGCTCGCCCCACCCAGAGACTATAAAAACACGAGCAGACCACTGCCCGTTCTCTTTTCTCTTTTGCCCTCCTGCTCTCTTGCCCTGTTCCTGCTCTCACAAGCCTCTTCCAAAAACTCTGGCCCGACTTGCAAGTGGGCCAGCCAGGCTGCTCGAACTCTTTGTCTAAGAAACTTGCAAACCACGTGGCTTTTTCTTTCCTGGCAGGATCCGTTAACGAGATCGGATCCTCGCGCCACGCCACGCCAAAGCAAGTGCAAACTGCAACGCTGACTAAAGACTCTTTTGGTTTTTTTTGTTTATTTTTTTTTGTTCCACTATCGGTGCTTACCCGCCCGACCTTCGCGGCCCCGGGGTACACTTGCAACGTACCCCGGACTCAAGGTTGCGCACCTCAGCCGCTCAGCACCTCAACTGCTAGTCGGTGGTGCCCCGCCGCGGTGCTAGCTCACCTCCAACGGCTGGCCTTCCCCGTACGCAGGCGCGTACTGACCGAGCTGCAACACCTGAGCTCGGACAGCTGCCCAGCAGAACCAACCTCGGCGAGGATCAACCTCGCCGGAT
This sequence comes from Festucalex cinctus, assembly GCF_051991245.1. Classification (NCBI taxonomy): domain Eukaryota; kingdom Metazoa; phylum Chordata; class Actinopteri; order Syngnathiformes; family Syngnathidae; genus Festucalex; species Festucalex cinctus. Next base: position 26,852,370 of record NC_135414.1, read on the forward strand.
CGCCGACCAATCAAGGCACGAGCCGCGCAACGACGCCAGGCCCCTTTGCGGCTTCCCCGTGCTCACCTGTGGAATAATTTTTCTTTTTCTTTTTTTTCTTGCCTTTTTCAACGAACATTGACTATTTTTTTCCCCTTGTCAAAAAGGCCGCCACTTCTGTTTGTTGCTACGCAACTCTAAGGCTCGTAAGTGCGCTTGATTTCTACCTCGGCGTATCCACTGTGTGCCACTTACGTTTGAAACCTCACAAATCTGGCAGGTCAAATTTTCTCTTTTCCCTGTTTCTTTATTCATTCGCATTCCTTCCTTATTTTCATTCGCTTTATTTTATTTCTTTTCTTCTGACGGTAGAATAGTTAGGCAGTATTTTGATTCTGTAGTGTAGCAATCGTGAATAAATGCATGTTTTATGAACTGTATTCCGCCTAAGTCATCTGTGTTTCCGAGTGGATTATTATTCTTTTGTTAGTACAACGAACCACTGAATATCGAGTGTGGCGACTTTAGATTATCAATGACTGATGAAAGAAGGATTTTGGTCGTTGTTTGCTCCTGTTAACAAGCAAATTCAACGTGGTGCCCCAGAGGTTATCGAGGTAAATACAATTTACCTCTGTAACGTCCAGATTATTAATTCGTCCAAAAGACGACCCAATTATCGCTACAAATGAAAGATGACAAAATCTGATGAAATAGAAAGTTTTTAAGGGATGACGTGAATGATAACGTTTCGATAACGTGAAAGTAAAAGAGTTAAAACAGTTGGATGTGTTTGCTGTCGTGTCAAACAACTTATTACGACGTCAGGAAAACCGCAAATGATGACAGGCTTGTTGTGGGGCTGCCAAGAAGACGTAAGCAACAGGGGATTATCAGGTCTCCAGACTGAGTTACCATGGTGATGATACCCGATTGAAAATGACCCTTTTAAGCCTAAAGTTATAAAGGAGAGCCTTGTGACATGTAGCCAAGCAATCACAGGTAGAAGGCCAAGCAAAAGCAGACTTAACGGACAAGGCAAACTCAGCAGGGACTAACACAGGAAAAAAAAAAAAAAGAGAAAAGAGCTGGAGCGAGAAACAATGATTTTTAAAGTGCTGATTAACTTTTTAACAATGTCAGATAAGTGTTCACATGCAGGGAAATGTCTCGGGGGAATACTGAGATCTGGTGTGAATGTGATAATGTGGTTTTACTTGTGGTGTTTTGTGGGTGCGCACGCGCGTGTGTGTATTGAGAGAGCGAACGGGAGTTCGATGAAATAGGACAATACAGATGAGAGCAAGAACAATTGAAAAATGGCTGATGGAGCCACGATAAAGTCCAATGTAGTGATGGAAAAAGAATGAAGTTAGAAAGACCAAGATGACGAATGTTAATGGGATTATTAAAAAAAAAAAAAAAAAAGTTTTTTTATGTCCTGAAAAAGAATTACCTCACTTATTTTCTCTCTGTATTTATGTTTTCATTCCATCTGAGGCCAAAGTTATGGCCACGCCTTTGACTCAAATGATATATTATGGCAGGTTTTGTTTAGATATGGTTTGAATTAGAATGAGACAAAATTGCAAGGTGCTTTGGATTAAAGTCATGACTTTCACTATCGTCCACCGAAATGGCTTCAACTCACTGAATGATCTTTAACAGCCGAATTTGCGGTATGTTATCCTCATCGTTCCGAAACACAGCTGCTGCCTTGTATGTGCTGTCAGTCCCAATATGCAAATTCCCCGTTTAGTCCTAGCAAATATGTACACTAAAAATTTTCTGCTCACCCTCTCTTCAGTCAAGTCCATTTTTAGTGGGGAGATAAGTCCTGTTCTTTCCTCGCAAAGACCATGATAACTTTCGTTGTTCACACAGAATAAATGATCGGCCTGTTGCCACAGGAGGCGGGTTAATACACTGTATCCATACAGCTTAGGATGGACCTTTTTTTTCCACTACATTGTTTGGAATGCCACCCAGTCTTGACAAACCCACTGCACAGCACTGTTATGTGCATAGCAGCACTTGTGTACAAATATTTTCCGTGGGGCAATTTCGAACACAAATATACCTTTCCGGTTAAACTTAGCATTTCTTGTATCAAAGCAAAAGGCATACCGTATTTTTCGGATTATACGTCGCTCCGGATTATAAATCGAACCAGCCAAAAAAATGCATAATTAAGAAGGAAAAAACATATATAAGTCGCACTAGAGTATAAGTCGCATTTTTGGGGGAAATTTATTTGGTAAAATCCAACACCAAAAACATAGGTCATCTTGAAAGGCAATTTAAAATAAAAATAAAAGCGAGAACAACAGGCTGAATAAGTGTGCGGTATACTAACGTTACATGACTGACATGCCTGGTAATGTCAGTAACGACGTAACATATTAAGAGTTTGTAGCGAGCAGTGACGGTAGTCGGAGTGTTGAAGGCTGGCGTTTTATTGACATCAGCTTCTGAGGTCTTAACAGCAACTCCGCACTTAGCTAGAAGCTAACAGGCTAACTCCCCTTTTCCACATAACAAAACCTTCCCACACGGAAAGCTCCCTTCGTCCCAACGTTCCGTGGGTGAATTATGTTCCCATCACTACAAGTTATTCATATAACTATAGCATAAAGAACATGCTAACAAGTTTACCAAACTATCAGTTTCACTCCAAATCACCCAATCCAAAGAAATCTTCATCCTCGGTGTCACTTTTAAACAACTCCCCCAATTCGGGAGGTAGACGATGCTCTTCTACCGGCAATGTTGAACTTATCAACACAGGCCTAGAGCGCCCTCTTGCGGTTTAGTGTGAAAATAACACGCGAAATGATATAATAATGTGTTAATTTCACACATAAGTCGCACCAGAGCATAAGTCGCACCCCCGGCCAAACTATGAAAAAAACTGCGACTTATAATCCGAAAAATACGGTAAATAAAAAAAATAAATAAAAATAAAGTATTTTATTTGACAAAATATCGCCACTTAGAGTACCACACTGGCCAGCATGGTGGTCAGATTGTCTTTTAATCCGGAATGGTCCCTCACTGTTGCCATCTTCTAGTGCCGTCAAATGAATAGATTTGCTTCCACCTCCGTCTTTTTGCCGTTGTGCCCGCTCGCGGTCTTTTCAATGTGTCACTGAGAACTACAAAATGAAAAATTTGCCTTTCTAACCGCCACATGGAACCGCTTATTTTGAACCTTGTAATGGCGCTGAATTTCAGCATCCCAAACGTTTGCGCTGACAATGTGCAAATCTTGTGTGTTGGTCAAAACTGCTTTGTGTGAACAGCCATTGCCCCATTGTCCCACTGTTTTTTTGTGTTAGCTGAGGTGCTCAATCGTGTGTGGTTTTTGCAGTGTGGTGCAGTGAAATTTTGAAGTGGAAACCAACCAAACCAAATGTTGCTGAGTAGAGCTCGGTCGAACTGCATGAGCTTTCATGTGTAGTATGCAATGACAATAAAAATGTGATTCTTCAATGAATGAAGTGGTTGTGGAACTTCGTCATTGTGGGTAAGAGTAAACTGGCTCGATCTGCTTACGTACCCACAATTGGTAAACATGTAACCATATAAACACCTACAGTACTACGGTTTTTATACTATTTTTATTATTTTATATATATATATATATATATATATATATATATATATATATATATATATATATATATATATATATATATATATATATATATATATATATATATATATATATATATATATATATATTATACTATTTTACTATTTTATACTATTTTTATACTATTTATATACTAGTTTCATGCCCAGAGAAAAAAATATTTCTTATTACTACCTGAGAAACATATAAGTTTTGTTAAATCCTGTCTACTTTCAAGTCCTGAATTACACTACTCTAAAATGACAGTCAATCTTTTACGATCCAATTACATTTAAATGATATTAGACTTATGCTATCAGGTGCCGGGATTCCTGCCACTAAAATTCCTTTCAGTTTAATGTATTTTTTTCAGACTTTGAAGACACCATCTGTACGCTCCATCTTTATGCACATCAGCTCTTGTGCAATTATGTATTTTGCCAGTCAATAATCCTTCTGGACATTTTTAGGATATACAGTATAAAACAGAGTTAATTGCAGTTGTTGCCAACATGAATTAGCTCATAAATAAACTCTCAACTGCTGACTGAGCACGTAGATTTGTATTGTCACAATGCCAAATGAAGTACAATACAGACACAGATGGGGGGGTGTTAGTATAATTGCAATCCAGCAGAATGGAGCGCATTTGCTTATTTAGTATGTACAAACTCAACCTTTTCTTGAAACAGAAGGCATTTCATTGTTGTACCTACAACCTTCAAGCCTATTGGATTCCCCATCTGAACCGTTCTAATGGTCTGGATAACAACACTGCGGCCATTTAACCGAGTAATAACATTCAAAACGGGTACTTGAGATGTGCAGTCTGTCTGGTGGTGCTGCTGCAGCACAAAGTACAAATGATCCCCCATCAATGAAGGTTTCATACCTGCAAAAAAATACATAAAAAATGCTGTAAATTGTACATAGATTTGTCTGGCGTACAACAATAAATGAATATATGAATAAGACCCATTCTCCCATTTTATATATTTTTTTGTGCCCCAGACTTCTCCACACTTCACCTTTGCACATTATCTCATCAAGACTTTGGACACACATGGTGCATAGCTTAGAAATGTGTGCACAACCACCAAAAAGGTATGACTCCATTAAATGTGAGGCTGGATGTGAATCACGGATCATGGAGATTTCCTGAAACTTTTTAATGTCATGAAATCCTTTTGGAAAATATCACACTTTTAAATATGAAAACACCAGGACTTGCGCATCGCTCCATCTGACATGCTACACTTTGAAGGAGAGTATGCGTTTTTTTTTTTATCTGTGTGAAGTAAATCCCAAAAAGGAATTTAATCAGAAGATTGTACTTATGATACAACACGTGTTTGGAGGTATGAATAAAACAAACAAACAAACAAAAAAAAAGGCGAGGGGGGGCTCATGGTTGTAGCATTATAAACAACTGGTGAAAGTCTAGTAATGCTGATAAAATGATCATACCTAAAATGCTGTAATAGTGTAAATGATTTAGCAAGACACAAAAATAATAAGAGGGTGGGCAAAAACAAAAAAAACAAATGGAGCTGTTGCCAATTCACAGACACAAACACCATACGCTGATATTCTCTAGCCAATAAAAAAAACCCGTCATGGCTAAAATGCTCTAAATAGTTTAAAGCAGTTTAGCATGATGCAAAGCAAAGTACAAATAAAGGAGAAAGTTTTAGTCGTTACTTATTGACTTAATTCAAAGCACAATATACAAACTCTGTCATGATTGATAATGTTGCAAGTGTACTGTAGTGTAAAAAAATAAATAACAATAGCACAACTTAGTTTAAAGTTGTTTAATTATTAAATCAATTTTTCAAAGTATAATTTTAACAAAACATTTCCCATTACCATTCCCAGTCACAGTTGTGAACACAACAGCAACACACTGGAGCAGGGGGCGACTTGTAAGACCTGGAGAGGATTTATGTTTTTATTTACAGTTTTGATGCCTTGCTCGAGGGCGCAACAGCCATGGTTGTAAAATGGGATTCCTGCTCTGGTAGACGCTGTTCTTAACCACTTGGTCACAGCTGCCCACTGCTGACATAGTTTTCCATGTAGCCGGCGCCGCTTGCGAGAAAAGTAAAATTGGCGAATCTTTTCACAGGTTCCTGCCAAGACATGGCCGGAGTAACTCGGCGTGACTGTGATGTCACAGACGCATTTTCCACCTCTCAGACTTGATGTCACTCCAGAAACCCCAAAATTTGTATTCAATGTTAAAGTCAGTTTTCCATCATATGCCCCCTTTTAAGTAGTAAATCTCAGAAGAAGGTTTTATCTCCCAATAATGTGTAACTTACAAAAATACATTTGTGATCCAGAAAAGTGAAACTTTCACACTTCCCTTAATGAGCTCTTGTGAGGTTCGACGTAGTCGCACACTATGTTGATGTCCCCCGTAATGTCATATATAATAGCAGCTGTTCAAACATTCTGAGCCTGTAGGTAGAAAGCGTCCCGGACCTGTGGGAACATCAGGTCTCGTGCTGGTACCTGATAGTGGGCGCCCAGTCGAGCTAAATAACTACAGACCACTGGCCCACACTTCACACATTATTAAGACCCTGGAGCAGCTGTTCCTCCGCCACCTGAGACCACAAACCACTCATGAATGAACCCCTTCAGGTATCGTGAAGGTGTTGGATTGGATGAGGCTGTAGCAGGCATACTCCTGTCTGGATCAGCAGGAGAGTCAAGTGAGATTCACATTTTTTGACTTCTTAAGTGTTTTTAAACACTATTCTCCTTCTATTAGTTGAAGAAAATCTCAGGAGGATGTGTGTGATCCTTCACGTCCCAACAGCAATTAGACTATTGACAGTAATGTACATGTATTTATATCATTTGGACTCAGCGGTTGATTATTAGCTGCATGTCTTATTTGGTGTATTAATGTGTATTTGCACATCTATCTATCTATCTATCTATCTATCTATCTATCTATCTATCTATCTATCTATCTATCTATCTATCTATCTATCTATCTATCTATCTATCTAGCTGCTAGCTAGCTAATTAGCTTGCTAGCTAATTATCTATTTAGCTAGATAATCATTTCATTAGCTATCTAGATAGCTAGCTGCTAATCATCAAGCATTAGCTATCTATCTCGCTAGCTGCTAATCATCTCATTAGCTATCTAGCTCGCCACTACGACTATAAATAGTTTACCTGTAATTGTTGTAAATGTGCTAATACTCTTGTGCACTCTCTTAAAATGAGAGTACCACTGCCACCTACTGTAATGGATGTGCAATTTAACTTCTACTACTTAAAAAAAAAAACCAAAAAAACACGTTCACTGCAATGCACGCCCCCACAGGAGCCCGCCCCCCCTATTTGAGAAGGACTGATCTATATCTATCTCGCTAATTATCTATTTAGCTAGCTAATTATCTATTTAGCAAGATAATCATTTCATTAGCTATCTAGATAGCTAGCTGCTAATCATCAAGCATTAGCTATCTACCTCGCTAGCTGCTAATTATCTCATTAGCTATCTAGCTCTCCACTACGACTATAAATTGTTTACCTGTAATTGTTGTAAATGTGCTAATACTCTTGTGCACTCTCTTAAAATGAGAGTACCACTGCCACCTACGGTAATGGATGTGCAATTTAACTTCTAGTACTTCAAAAAAAAAAAAAAAAAACACGTTCACTGCACTGCACGCCCCCACAGGAGCCCGCCCCCCCTATTTGAGAAGGACTGATCTATATCTATCTCGCTAATTATCTATTTAGCTAGCTAATTGTCTATTTAGCAAGATAATCATTTCATTAGCTATCTAGATAGCTAGCTGCTAATCATCAAGCATTAGCTATCTATCTCGCTAGCTGCTAATTATCTCATTAGCTATCTAGCTCTCCACTATGACTATAAATTGTTTACCTGTAATTGTTGTAAATGTGCTAATACCCTTGTGCACTCTTTTAAAATGAGAGTACCACTGCCACCTACTGTAGTGGATGTGCAATTTCACTTCTAGTACTTCAAAAAAAAAAAAAAAAAGTTCACTGCACTGCACGCCACCACAGGAGCCCGCCCCCCCTATTTGAGAAGGACTGATCTATATCTATCTCGCTAATTATCTATTTAGCTAGCTAATTATCTATTTAGCAAGATAATCATTTCATTAGCTATCTAGATAGCTAGCTGCTAATCATCAAGCATTAGCTATCTACCTCGCTAGCTGCTAATTATCTCATTAGCTATCTAGCTCTCCACTACGACTATAAATTGTTTACCTGTAATTGTTGTAAATGTGCTAATACTCTTGTGCACTCTCTTAAAATGAGAGTACCACTGCCACCTACTGTAATGGATGTGCAATTTAACTTCTAGTACTTCAAAAAAAAAAAAAAAAACACGTTCACTGCACTGCACGCCCCCACAGGAGCCCGCCCCCCCTATTTGAGAAGGACTGATCTATATCTATCTCGCTAATTATCTATTTAGCTAGCTAATTGTCTATTTAGCAAGATAATCATTTCATTAGCTATCTAGATAGCTAGCTGCTAATCATCAAGCATTAGCTATCTATCTCGCTAGCTGCTAATTATCTCATTAGCTATCTAGCTCTCCACTATGACTATAAATTGTTTACCTGTAATTGTTGTAAATGTGCTAATACCCTTGTGCACTCTTTTAAAATGAGAGTACCACTGCCACCTACTGTAGTGGATGTGCAATTTCACTTCTAGTACTTCAAAAAAAAAAAAAAAAAGTTCACTGCACTGCACGCCACCACAGGAGCCCGCCCCCCCTATTTGAGAAGGACTGATCTATATCTATCTCGCATGTGTTGCTAAAGTGTGCAAAGGTGTCCTTGCCTTACGGCCTTTCCGGGTATGTATTTGACTTTAAAGGCTTTTAATGTTCACACCTTGTCAGAAATCCTCACGCCACGGATGTAGCAACGCACACACGCACGCTCACCCGGCACACACTCTCACACAAATAGAGAGACAGTTACCTGCATGAAGAGGACACGTGTCATGGGATTGTAAGCTGCACCTGACACAGGGGACAGGCTTGATGCGAGGGGGAGAAAAAGAGGGTGGGGGACAGAACATAGAGGGGAAGGGGCTTCTCCTGATGCTCATTTCCTCCCTCTAATCCTCCTCTTCCCTCCCTCTTCTCTTCTCTTGCTCTCTCTCAGAAGCAAAGAGAATTCATTTGAACGGTTTGTCAAATAATGCTTTTCCCCCCACAGTGGACTGGTTGCGTGTGTGTGTATGTGGAAGGGAAGCTTGCCCTACTTTAGTGCAGTCGTTCCTCTGTTGATATTGCCCATAGCACCGGATTATATGCTTTTCATTGTGGTCTGACACATAATCACAGAGACACACACAAACGCACATTTACAACAATGCAGAAAAGCACAGCGAAAAGCACGCACGTGGATCGTGATGACAACCACACCGAAACGTAAACAATAGTAAAACTATGAGGATAAAGTTATTTAATGAGCAAAGTTACAGAACAAGGTCATCATATTATGGGGGGGGGGGGGGGGGGGGGGTATCAATTGCAATGAACATATTTTTTTGAAGAAAAAAAATTACTAAATCTAACTTTGAAGTACATCCAAATGGACAACATAACTTATGATGTCATGGATTACGTCACCACATCAATTTTGCGATATTTCAAATTCTTATCACCCCAAAAAACACCGGTAATATCGTAGAACAGGTGTGTCCAAACTACGGCCCGGGGGCCATTTGCGGCCCGCCCTCCATTTTTCAGTGGCCCGCGGCATATGCTAAGAATGGCATTTGACTCAGTTAAAATAAATTAATAAAAAAAAATAAATGTTTGGAGATGGTCAAAGTAAGAAGGGAGGGTGTCGAGAAACAGGTGCCATTACAGGTTATTTTAGTGAACTAAAACTAATGAAAAAACTAAAACTAAAATTCAAAAAACAATATCCATTTAATTTGTGTAAATGTCCAAATTCCCACCTGCCCATAAACACAACAATTTTAGAGCCACAGCCTCTGTCTTGCTTTAGACACGAGGCAGTTTATTCAGGTAATAATCGTTAAATATCAGTTGTGTTTTTTGTTCAAACAAAGCCAACAAACGAGTTGATTTCAAGGCATTCTCTGAAACAGACACAAATGTTTGCACATTGCACATGATCAAACTACACTATATATGCTGATATATACAAAAAAAGATTATTCACATATTTTAGGTGGTGATGAAAACACTGACAATGTCTTGGGCTTAAATTTGTACTTGCAATATTACAACTTCATTGTAGCCCTCCTGTAATATGACTTGCTTATGCATGCTATGCAGTTGCGCCCAGTAATTGTCCTTTCTTAGATCCTATATTTGGGCTCTTTATTTGTGACTCTTATTTTGCCATATAGGCCTTTATTCTGTCAAATAGAATTGTGCGTTGCCCTAGCGAGAGTTACTGAATGACACTTTCGTCAGTACGTCAAGGTTTTCCCATCCCTACTCTTCCATGCTAGTTTTCTTCCATGCACGTTGTCCTCCATGTGTCCTGCATCCAACCAGCTCAAAGTTCTTAGTCAAAATTTTTGCTTCATCAAAGCCATCTGAATCCAACCCTGTTCTCTGTTGTTAACTCCCATGTTTTGTCCGCGTTTGGGTCCTTAACACATTCATTGCCAGACCTGCAAAAAATGCATCATTTGACGTCTTTTTTTCCGTCAGTTAAACATGGTAAAAATCAATGAAGCAATTATCAATTGTTTATATAATGTACAGCAGGGGTGTCCAAACTTTTTCCTCTGAGGGCCACATACAGAAAAATAGAAAGCTGCAAGAGCCACTTTGATTTTTATTTTTATTTTTTTTACAAATTCATTGCCAGACTAGCAAAAAAAAATGCATCATTTGACGTATTTTTCCGTCAATGGCAGTGAATGAGTTAATGACGTGACAGATGTGTCTTCACAATGGTTAATTTGATAGTTTGTTTTCAATTTTGAAAAGTTTTCGCAGTTCTTTGTGCGGGACACTTGGGAGGCAACTTCTGTTTACATTCCCGGCATTCATCCACATGTGCAGCTTCATCGCGTGCATATTGACTTTTGCCAAGTGATTATCCAGTTATGCAGGTTTTTGTAATGTAGGCCTTATTAATTTGTACTGAATTAATTAACTAGATCACTTTGGGTCGTGGATACACATTGATGCGATTCATTTAAATGTAATGAAAAACAGAACATTGCACAGCTGCCCTGCCTCGAACAGATTTGTAGGTCTTTGCAGTTTCTGCCAATTTTTGCGCCTGGAGGACCGCAAAGCAGCATAGAGAGGGAAAAAAAAGACTTTTTCAGTGTGGATAGGTGAGTAGTCTCACATGGTTAACGTTGCCGCTTTCTTTGATTACAATGGAAGCTTTCCAGTTCAACAGCTGCATCGGGCCGTGTCCCTGTAGATTCTATTTCATGGTCAGGGTTTGACATATTTAACAAATATGTTCCAAGTTTGTATACATTATATTTGTGTGCATACTTGTGTGAAGGTTGTTTATCTATAAGGAATTTGTTGGATCTTTCTTTCGCTCAGATGGAGCAAATAACAAGTGTGACAGACACAAGTAAAATAAAGGCTCAACATATTGTTTTCAAAAACTTGCAAAATTTTCAAAAGTTCCAGACTCCAAAACACTGTTGTGATGTACGATTTGTCAGAACGATCGGCCAAAATTTCATGATTTTCCACCTGCTTTGAGTTAGACACGGTGGTGTTTAAATGTTTGTTGATTCAAATGTAGAAGTTTTGCCAAGAGTGTCTGTG